>NC_041402.2:20605518-20905518 GCF_900747795.2 Erpetoichthys calabaricus
ATTCTTATTCCGTTTTTAAATTCTAAACTAAAAAATATCAAGGACTCACGTCCCGCAAGACGAGACTTTGTGCCAAGAGATTTAACCACGCCTGGGGCCGGAAATAAAAGACAAAGAGTAGGACAGCTGCTATACAGGCTTTTAAATGTTGGAAGTGCCTATGAGATGAAGATCACACGGCACGACAGCAGCAGCTGACTGAGCAAAGAGGAGGTAAAAAAAAAACTATTTGTTTCCCATTGTATCACCGTTTAAGAGGGGGTTTCGGAGGAGCGACTGCATCTCATTGGGGAGCGTTCATCCCCCCTCTTAACAAAATGAGCGGCAGAGACGCGAAGTGGCTGGCGTGTAGCGCAGGCCGGGATGGCGAGCAAAGCGAGCAGAGGGTAAGCCCCGTAGTTTATATATACAATGTTTGTGAAGAAATAACTGACTTGAAGAATGCCTAACTTACAGTATCCTTTGACATGCGACATTATTCAGTATGGGCTGCTACAGTGTAGGAGTGGAAAACAAACATGTCACTTTAAAATTTTTATATAGTTTTTCACTTTATTGTTAATGGGTTATTGAGTGTAGATTGATGTGGGAAAAGGCAAATTCACTTTTAAAATTAATTCTACAATACAATAAAGTGTGCAGAAAGTGTAGCTTATTCCAGGTGTCTATGGCTCACTGTGTAAAGAAAAACTTCCTAATCTTTCTGCAAAATGTACACTTAACAAGTTTCCAACTGTGTCCACGTGTTCTTGATGAACTCATTTTAAAGTCACAGTCTCAATCCACTGGACTAATTCCCTTCATAATGTTAAACACTTCAGTCGTGTCTCCTCTTGATCTTCTTTTGCTTAAACTGTAAATGCTCAGCTCTTTTAATCTTTCCTCATAATTCATCTTCTGTTGGCCTTGAATCACCCCAAGTGCTATTCTTTGAAGTTTTTCCAGTGCTGCTATGTCCTTTTTGTCAAAACTGCACACAGTAGTCCAGATGAGTCCTCACCAGTGTGTTATAAAGCTTGAGCAGAACCTCCTTGGGCTCGTACTCCACACATCAGGGTGCTATATAACCTGACAGTCTGTTAGCTTTCTTAATAGCTTCCGAACACTGTCTTCCAGTTTATAGCATCAGGTTCACTACAACTCCTAAATCCTTCTCATTGTGTATTCAAACCTAACTCTTTACATTTACTGACATTAAATTTCATCTGCCACAAATCTCCCCAAGCCTGTCTGCCGTCCAAGTCTCTCTGTAATGATTTAATAGATTCAAGATTATTTGCCAGTCCACCTAGCATGTTATCATCTGCAAACTTATCCAGCTTGTTACTTATATTCCTATATTCCTTATATTCCTACATAATAAAGCAATATGGAATTACTCATTTGCATATTTTCCGAGATAGACAGTGATACTAAAAATAGAACAGCCATTGGCTGATCTTCTAAACTGGTAGCCCTCCCAACTACAAAACAAACCATAACCACATTCTGGCCCGTCTATTACTGTAAACCAAGCATTCAGACGTGAAAATGCATGCCAGCCTGTCACAAGCTAGTGGCAGAGGAGATGTGAGCGAGGTGATAGGGTCTCTCCTTACATCACCCATTTTGTGAGACATATTCGTGTACTCTGGAAACATTTCAGGGGTCATGCATAAAGTGCTCAAAAGGCACCAAGAATATAAAATATTTATAGACACTATGACCGCAACAGTGCAATAAGGTATGAAGAGGGAAGCGATTAGATGCTGCGTTCTAATATTTCACTGAGGTCAAGCATCGCCATTACACATTACGAACTTGAACTTTTAAGTGCCAGACTCTCACTCAGCATTGCTGGGAATCAAACAGAATGCATTTCTTGTGTCACATGAAAGTCACCGACAAATGTCAAACTCTAAATTTAACTGACGCAAGGAAACAGGATAGAATTTGAATTTGTGCCAAAATTAACTTTTGGTTATCATAAGGTGCCTCCAAAAAGTACTCACCTGTTGGAAGTTTTCACATTTTATTGTTCTGCAACATTGAATCACTGTGGATTGAATTTGATTTTTTTTGACACCAATCAATAGAAAAGACTCTTTAATGTCAAAGTGAAAACAGATTCCTGTAAAGTGGTCTAAATGAATTACAATTTTAAAGTACAAAATTGTTGATCATTGTGATGGACAGCACCTATGGGCTGGCACCCCTTCTGGAATGGCTTCTGGTGTGTCAAATGGCCAGGAGGCCACGCAAAAACAGAACAATTCCCGTTTTTGCCAGGAAGTTACCAGAAATACAAGGTTTTGAACACTCAGGTCAGGTCAGGTTGGGGAGCATGCACTGGTACAACGCGTTGCTGCACTACCACATGACGAAACAGCTTGGGATCCTGGTTGGCAACCCCTCAGGCAGGCACATGTTCCAGTCCCACCCTCCAGAAATGACCCTCTATCTGCCGCAGCCAGGTGTTATGTGAGTGTCCCCTTGGTCTGGACCAGCCATGGAGTACTGACAAAAGAGGACATGTGCGTACGCACAAAATAATTCATATGCACAAAACCGTGCGTAAGCCAACTTCCACTCACTTCAGTTGCATAAATCCTGGTCAGTGTGAAATGTGTCCTCACAGGTGGCGCAGTGGTAGTGCTGCTGCTTTGCAGTAAGGAGACTGTGGAAGATTGTGGGTGCGGTTCCTCTCTGTGTGGATAGTGCTTTGAGTACTGAGAAAAGCGCTATATAAATGTAATGAATTATTATTATTATTATTAATGCACATACACTCGCCTGCAGTCCCACCCCGACTCCTCCCAGAATTACGCCCATTTGAATATGCAGATCAATAAATAGCCCGTCACATTTTGTGAAAAGACAATGGTAAAAGCACGAAAAAGAAAGCTTCAGCGAATGCGAAGTGGAAGCAAGGAAAAAACGTAAAAATGTACTATTTGTTGGCTTAAGCGGTGGTATAAACAACAAAAGGAAAATGACAGAGTGATACAGCATGGCGGCGACACTCAAAAGTTCAAGAAAGTCTTATAGTGCCCGAAATAAAAAAGATGTGGTCAGATTTCAATGTCGACGTGAAAAAGTGAGTCGTAGCCCACCATCACAGTGTCATACAGAAGCATATTAGGGCACAGAGAAAAGGAAAAATTAGGGACACAGTGAAGAAAAAAAAGGTTGAAATGTAGACTTTAATCTGAAAATTTCCACTTAAATTTTGCAGTTTATTTTGTCATTAAAGTAGAACGTCGTAAACGTCATCTCAAGATCGATGTTTAATTTACTTGAGTTTCTCAAATCCTATTGTAACTAAAGTAGCATGTGTTCCCTGACCCAGTCATTAATCACTATGTGTTTCTTAAACAGGCTTTCTCTTCCATAGACAGGAGCGCGCAGGCACTGATAGCTACACAGAATACATTACATTCACAATATAACAGTTCTCTGAACATTTTAGAATAGCAAGATGTACACTTTATATCATTTTCATGATGAAATGCATTAAAACATGTATTAAACCTGTGGGGGCACGGTGGCGCAGGAAAAGTGATAAGCTGCGCCCCAACCAGGAATTTCTCTTGCCTCCCCCATCCAGGGATTGTTCCTGCAACCCCCAATTCCTGTCCTTCCGTTATCTTTCTCCACATAACCAATCACCATCCACTGAGCTCTGTAATACAGTGCATCCGGAAAATATTCACAACGCATCACTTTTTCCACATTTTGTTATGTTACAGCCTTATTCCAAAATGGATTAAATTCATTTTTCCTCAGAATTCTGCACACAACACCCCATAATGGCAACATGAAAAAAGTTTACTTGACGTTTTTGCAAATTTATTAAAAATAAAAAACTGAGAAATCACATGTACATAAGTATTCACAGCCTTTGCTCAATACTTTGTCGATGCACCTTTGGCAGCAATTACAGCCTCAAGTCTTTTTGAATATGATGCCACAAGCTTGGCACACCTATCCTTGGCCAGTTTCGCCCATTCCTCTTTGCAGCACCTCTCAAGCTCCATCAGGTTGGATGGGAAGCGTCGGTGCACAGCCATTTTAAGATCTCTCCAGAGATGTTCAATCGGATTCAAGTCTGGGCTCTGGCTGGGCCACTCAAGGACATTCACAGAGTTGTCCTGAAGCCACTCCTTTGATATCTTAGCTGTGTGCTTAGGGTCGTTGTCCTGCTGAAACATGAACTGTCGCCAGAGTCTGAGGTCAAGAGCGCTCTGGAGCAGGTTTTCATCCAGGATGTCTCTGTACATTGCTGCAGTCATCTTTCCCTTTATCCTGACTAGTCTCCCAGTTCCTGCCGCAGAAAAACATCCCCACAGCATGATGCTGCCACCACCATGCTTCACTTTAGGGATGGTGCCAGGTTTCCTCCAAACGTGACGCCTGGCATTCACACCACAGAGTTCAATCTTTGTCTCATCAGACCAGAGAATTTTCTCTCTCATGGTCTGAGAGTCCTTCAGGTGCCTTTTGGCAAACTCCAGGCGGGCTGCCATGTGCCTTTTACTAAGGAGTGGCTTCCGTCTGGCCACTCTACCATACAGGCCTGATTGGTGGATTGCTGCAGAGATGGTTGTCCTTCTGGAAGGTTCTCCTCTTTCCACAGAGGGCCTCTGGAGCTCTGACAGAGTGATCATCGGGTTCTTGGTCACCTCCCTGACTAAGGCCCTTCTCCCCCGATCGCTCAGTTTAGATGGCCGGCCAGCTCTAGGAAGAGTCCTGGTGGTTTCGAACTTCTTACACTTACGGATGATGGAGGCCACTGTGCTCATTGGGACCTTCAAAGCAGCAGAAATTTTTCTGTAACCTTCCCCAGATTTGTGCCTTGAGACAATCCTGTCTCAGAGGTCTACAGACTATTCCTTTGACTTCATGCTTGGTTTGTGCTCTGACATGAACTGTCAACTGTGGGACCTTATATAGACAGGTGTGTGCCTTTCTAAACCATGTCCAGTCAACTGAATTTACCACTGGTGGACTCCAATTAAGCTGCAGAAACATCTCAAGGATGATCAGGGGAAACAGGATGCACCTGAGCTCAATTTTGAGCTTCATGGCAAAGGCTGTGAATACTTATGTACATGTGCTTTCTCAATTTTTTTATTTTTAATAAATTTGCAAAAACCTCAAGTAAACACTTTTCACGTTGTCATTATGGGGTATTGTGTGTAGAACTCTGAGGAAAAAAATGAATTTAATCCATTTTGGAATAAGGCTGTAACTTAACAAAATGTGGAAAAAGTGATGCGCTGTGAATACTTTCCGGATGCACTGTACATGTAATGCCATCTGTAAGCTGTGAATGCCGATTCTTCTAAACTTTAATGGAACATTGGAAAATCTTCGTTATATATGTTTAATTATTCCAACCATCCATCCAGGGTAACCCCAGTCCCAGCAAGCATCAAGCGCGAGGGAGGAACAAGTTCAAATAGATTGTGGGATGGCTGAGTGGAATCCTTGCAGATGCTGGTGGCTTTCTTTGGGCAGCGTGCAATATAAATGTCCTATAGGACTGGAAGCTGTAACCCGATAATCCTCTGCCCTCTTGGGAGCTTTCTGATCGGCTGCTGTGCAGCTATGATATCACACACATATACTTTGGGTTAAAATATTCAGAGTGGTGCACTAAGAGTAACAACACTAAAGCAGCTACGATATTTGGAATACTTTGTTCATTCCGTGCACCATTATATGGTTACAGAATGATTACAATCGAGTGAATTAATTTTGTAAATGATATGCAGTCAATTTCAATATATTTGATAAATCCTGCATCACTGAGACCACACAGAAACAGTAACTCTGTTTTGACGCTGGGTGCCGCCAGTTTGTCAAAACCAAGCAGAAATGTGCGTACACAATGGTGTGATGCCGCCGTGAAAATGTGTGTGGCTTTACACCAAGTTTAGTTTTTATACACAATGTGAGCATGGAAAGTGGCATATGCAACATCTTTGTGCGTACGCACCATTTACACGTGAAGCCCCTGGTCCCTCAGAGTTTGCCATCTTCTCTTCACAGGAAGACACTGGATGCAGAAAGAAGGTGAATACTTTTTATTGGTGCTATTTATATTGTAAAAATGCATTATGAATGTCATCTCTGTTTGTTTTGCCTATTTGAGATGCTCAGGTGGCATAAGGGCATTTTCCAGGTTCCCCATGGGTTTGACTTCTTCTCTTCACAGGAAGACACTGCAAGATGGAACAAAGCAGGACACGGCTAGGGTGGTCATCTAGAAGCTGATGGTAACCTGGAACCACCAAAGGAGGTCATAAAGGCAATCAATGTTCTTACCTATTCTGGGATGAAGGACAGAGAAGGAGCTTAGCTTAACTCAGTTTGAGGGAACAAATAGGATTTGTGTAGTAGGCCTATATAACATGTAGTACAAAAAACTATATGTTACAGAGCAACCGTAATGCATTTTTATTTTGTTTTTTTTTTTTATTAACCAATAGATAAAATGTTTTATCATAGAAAAAAGCTCAAACCATTTCTGTGAAATTTCAATTAATTTGTACAATTACTGACACACTACAAGTTGGACCTTCCAGGTAAAGTTAATTTAGACGACAATCAATAGTCGCAGACGGGTGATCACCATTGACCTAATTATAGAACTTCAGAAACCCAACTGGATGCACCAGTGATGATTTAGCAGTGTCTTATTAAAGGAGGTTAATAGTTATGTAATCGGTTATTTAAGTTGTTATATGTGTAATTAATTTACTTCATCTTGCAGAGATTTGTTTTCACTTTGACATTAAGTCTAAGTCCTTTTCTATTGATCTGTCTCATATTTAAACCATTGTGATTCAGTGTTGTATAACAAGAAAATGTGAAAACTTCCAAGGTGGTGAATACTTTTTACTTCTGCCGTACACGTTGCATTGTATGCATCGTCTCTGCTTGCTTCGTCTCTTCCGAATATTCAGGTGCACCTTCCAGGTTCCTCAGGGTTTGTCATTTTTCTCCTGAAGAAGAGTAATAAACTTGAAGTCCTAACAAGTTCCAAAAGCACTTCCAATAATGCTCACTAGAGGGGGATATCTCTGTCAAACCCTGGCTAGTAATAAGGGCAGGCAGCCAATATTTAGAAACTAAAAAGGTTTATTTCACAAAAAAGCTCTGTAAATACATGAAGCCCCATAGAACACACTAAGCAAAAATGAGTTGCCAGCAAGGGCAGTCAATCTAAGGTGAACAAGTCCCAAAACCAAAATCCAAGTTAAGATCAAAAATAGAGCAAAAAATATAGTAATTCAGAAAAAGCACAAAAAAAAACGGCACAAGTAAACTCACCACTCCCAGGCACATTTACAATGACCCACCAGGAACTGTGGGAGACCAGGGCCATCTTAACAGCACTATAGGCCTCTGGGCAAAGCAGTGCACTGGGACCCCCACCTACACAACCAGTCAGCAAGTCACAACATACATAGATTAGTATGGAGCCCCTTATGCTCATCGGGCCTCCAGGCAACTGCCCAGTGTGCTCATTCATTAAGACAGGCCTGTGGAATACCCTCCTGATTTATAGGGCGGAGAGCAGTTCCTGGTGGCCGAGTTGCATGGGGACCACCCACAAATCACGTGGGACATAACGCAGGCAGCTTACGTACATAAACAAAATCAAAGAGAAAGAATCAAAAAGGAAGAAAATAAAAATAAAACAAGAATCTAAATCCCAGCCAGGGGAGGAAACCAGACTAAGACATGACACCCAGGAAGACACTGCAAGTAAGATGAAGATGGGACAAAGCTAGGGTAGGTTAGCCAGAGGCTCAGGGTACCCTAGAACCACCAAAGGTGGTCATGAAGGCAATTAGCTCAGTTTGTGTGAATGGATAGGATTTGTGTTGTGCATAACATTTATTACGACCGTAATGCTTTGTGTTTCATTCTTTTCTTTAATACCTAATGATAAAGAGAAAGAAAAAGATGAAAGACAAAGCATTTTTCACAGAAAAAGGTTCAAACCATTTGTGTGGAATTTCAATTTAATCATACAGTGACCGACCCACCACCAGCTGGACCTTCTAGATAAGGTGCACTTCGACGACAATCAATTGGAACCCCAGACAGGTGGTCTCCACTGAACTAATTATAGAACTTCAGGAATCGATTGGCTGCACCAGAGATGATTTAGGGGTGTCATATTGAAGGAGGTGAGCAGTTTTGCAAAGAAGAAAGTGAAAACATGGCAGATGTGCAAAGCTGATAGGGAGAGACCTGGACACACAGACCCAAGGCTGTCATCTGCTAGATACTGACGTGAAGCGGGTGAATACTTATGCAATCAATTATTTTGTGTGTTATATTTGTAATTCATTTAGACCACTTGTTTTCATGTTGACATTAAAGGGTCTTTTTCTGCTGATATGGCTCAAAAAAAAAAACAAATTAAATCCACTGGGATGCAATTTTTGTATAACAAGAAAATGCGATTACTTTTAATTGGTGCTGTTTATGTCAATGTCAATTTATTTATTGAGCACATTTAAAACAACATCAGTAATGCTGTAGCCAAAGTGCTTTACATTAATACATACATCCATCCATCCATCCATTTTCCAACCCGCTGAATCCGAACACAGGGTCACGGGGGTCTGCTGGAGCCAATCCCAGCTAACACAGGGCACAAGGCAGGAACCAATACCGGGCAGGGTGCCAACCCACCGCAGTTAATACATACAATGAACATAAATAAAACAAATAGAAATAAAGTACAATGAAACAAAATACCAGCAGCAGTGAGTTAAACAACAAGAAAGAAGATGACTAAGAGAAGGGCAAGCCATCAGAATCAATGACGGTCACTGAAAGGTAAAGAACAGAAATGAGTCTTCAATCTCGTTTTAAACCGTTGAATTGATGGTGACTCCTTAATGTAATGACATAAAGAGTTCCACAGATGAGGTGCAGCAGCTGCCAAAGCCATGTCCCCCTTAGTTTTACTCTTAGAGCGAGGGGCCACAAGAGACAACTGACCGGCAGATCTAAGTTGTCTGGATGGCTGGTGTAAAACACACAATTCAGATAAATAGGCAGGAGCAAACCCATGTAATGATTTAAAAACTAGCAACAAAATTTTAAAGTCAATTCTGAAACTAACAGGCAACTAGTGTAAAGAAGCTAATATTGGGGTAACAGAATCAACATTTCTGGCCCAAACCAGAAAACCAGTCGCAAAACTCTTAACCGACTGCAACCTACATATCAGAGATTTGCTGATCCAAGAATTTAATGACTTGCAGTAATCAATTTGAGATAAGATAAAAAGCTTGAGTAGCTTTCTCGATTTCCCTAGGAGATAAAAAAAGGTTTGACCTTAGTATCTATCTATCTATCTATCTATCTATCTATCTATCTATCTATCTATCTATCTATCTATCTATCTATCTATCTATCTATCTATCTATCTATCTATCTATCTATCTATCTATCTATCTATCTATCTATCTATCTATCTATCTAAAGCAACTCTTGACCACAAAGCTAATCCATCCATCCATCCATTTTCCAACCCGCTGAATCCAAACACAGGGCCACGGGGGTCTGCTGGAGCCAATCCCAGCCAACACAGGGCACAAGGCAGGGAACAATCCCGGGCAGGGTGCCAACCCACCGCAGACAAAGGTAATCTGTTTCTCAAAAAAGAGGTTCAGGTCAGGTCAGGTTGGGGAGCATGCACTGGTACAGCACTTTGCCGCACCCACCACATGACGAAACAGTTCAGGATCCTGGTTGGTAACCCTTCAGGTTAACATGTGGTCCAATCCCACCCTCTGGAAATGACCCTCTATCTGATGAAGCCAGGTGTTATGCGGATGTCCCCTTGGCCTGGTCCAGCCATTTGGGTCCTAAACAATGAGGATCCTACAAGCCGGATCACTCTCAAGGAATCATGCCACATGGCCATAGTGCCATAACTGACGCTCCCTCACAATGCAGGTACTGTGCCTCATTCTGGATTCCATGAGCAACCGCTCATTCGACACAAAGTCAGTTTGCTTTGCCTCTTTGAAATGCTCAATTGGCACAAGGGCACCTTTCAGGCTCCCCAGGGTTTGACTTCTTCTCTTCGTAGGAAGACACTGCAAGTTGGAAGAAGACGGGACATGGCTAGGGATGTCAGCTAGAAAATGAGGGTAACCTGGAACCACCAAAGGAAGTCATGAAGGCAATCAGCCTCTGTCTTTTCAATCCTGGGATGGAGGACAGAGAAAGAGCTCAGTATGAGTGAATGAAGAGAATTTGTGTCATGTATCATGTATAGTACAATGCACTTTGAACTGTAATGCTTTGAAATTTGTCATTTTGTTTTTTACCTAATAGACAAGACATTTTTAATAGAAAAAGGCTCAAACCATTTCCGAGAAATTTCAATTAAATCATACAGCGACTGACTCACCACCATTTGGACCTTCTAGATGAGGTGCATTTAGACGACAATCAATAGAAATTCCAGACGGCTGATTTAATGTTGTATAACAATAAAATGTGAAAACTTCCAAGGGAACAAATATCTTTTATAGGCACTGCATCTGCCTACTTGATTCTTCTTGGCAGCACTGCATGGGATGGCTCTTGTGCGCATGCTTACTATCATTTAAGGCTCAGAATCAATATTAACACACGCATCTCTGTGTATTTGAAGACAACACTCTCAGTCCCGGAAGAAACACAAATTGATACAGACGAGTCCAGAATTGAAATCTGTGTCCGTGGAGCAGTGAGGCATCGATGCTAACTAAAGTGCTACTTTGCTGTCCTTGTACATTCGGGCAGAGACATACACATCACATCACGATTCAACTATTTGTATTATTTCTTTTCTCCTATGCTGTATAAAGGTATTTCAATTTGTCAGACCTTTCTCTTTTAGCGTTTAAAGGGAAAAACAATAAAGTGATTTTTCAGATACCAAATTAACCAAAGTAATAATACGTACACATCATTATTTTTTCTTTTTAGTTTAATAAAAACAGGATTTTAACTTTGGAAAGAAAGAGAAAAAAACAAACTTAATATACCCAAACAGTAAGTGCCTAAGAAAATCCCACAGAATGCGACCTAAATTTACAGATTCAATTATGAGAAGAATGAAGCACAACCTTGACTTTCACTTGAAACAGTAGAGGCTTGAACCTAAAATCTATAAAGGAATTACTGAAAGTAAGGGGTTTTTAGACCAAAAAGTGCCTTATTATCCTCAAACGGATTCTTTTGTGGTAAATGGATGCTGCTTTTCTTTACATTTTTCGTTTTTTTCTCGCTCTCTTTTGCTGGCAGCTGCTCTGCAATGTTTTCCTGCTTCAGGACTTAGGGAGGATTTTAGCTCAGAAATCCATCTTGACACGACTTTGAATCCCTCCTGTCTTTTTGTCTACACATACAGTACAATAAAAAGAAGGAGCAAAACTGGCTCGAGTGCTTCCAGCGATGAAATGCCAGGACTCGTTTGCTGTCCTTTATTTATTTTTTATTTTATAACTATTTGCTGATATTGTTCTTTGGGTTAAACCAAGAAAATAGAAGCCTAACTGCACTGCAATTTTTTTTAGCAGAATATCGCCAGGTTTCAGGTAGCATGAGCGCAAAATAACACTTTGTCTGTAGTGTGCTATTTTCCACAGCTCCCAACTTAATTAATTTTTCATTGTCCATCAGGAATAGTCGTAAAGGAACTTAAAAATTAATTTCATTCAACTGGAGAATGTTTTTTTTTTTTTTTACACATCAGAAGTTCAAACCAATATTTAGCAAGACTAGTGATTACGTCCAAAAGGGTACACCTTAAGGAAATCATTCTTTTTGTTAATTCCCCGTTGCTTACAGCTTAGCCGTGTATGTGTCGTGGCAGCAGGCTGAGCAGATAGAATCAGGGCAGGAACTGGAACTTCATAATCCGATTAAAATGCTTTAAACAAGCAAAAGGTGACGCTCACAGAATGATGTTTTTATACCTTGTGTCTGCGAAAGCCAAATACAGTACTTATTAGATGTCATTTTTTAATATCACTTCATTCATCTGATTACACATCGGCTTAACTCGGAGAGTTACAATTGAAAACAAGTTAAACCAAAATAGGCAAATTAAAAAAAGATCTTGGGCGGCACGGTGGCGCAGTGGGTAGCGCTGCTGCCTCGCAGTTGGGAGACCTGGGGACCTGGGTTCGCTTCCCGGGTCCTCCCTGCGTGGAGTTTGCATGTTCTCCCCGTGTCTGCGTGGGTTTCCTCCGGGTGCTCCGGTTTCCTCCCACAGTCCAAAGACATGCAGGTTAGGTGGATTGGTGATTCTAAATTGGCCCTAGTGTGTGCTTTGTGTGTGTGTGTGTTTGTGTGTGTCCTGCGGTGGGTTGGCACCCTGCCTGGGATTGGTTCCTGCCTTGTGCCCTGTGTTGGCTGGGATTGGCTCCAGCAGACCCCCGTGACCCTGTGTTCGGATTCAGCGGGTTGGACAATGGATGGATGGATGGAAAAACGATCTTCTGCACTCAGCATGTGACTTTCTGGGATTACTAGCAGTGTGAAGAAAATGCAAATAAAGTAAAATCTGCGATTCAGAGAGGGGGTGTAGAGGTGGTCCATTTCTACAAGTACTTGGGGGTCCACATCTATGACAGGTTGGACTCATTTCATAACACAGAGAAACTAAATAAGAAAGAGCAGAGCAGCCTCTGTGTTCCTTTAATGTGGGGAGCGACATCCTTCACATCTTCCATGATGGCCAGTGAGATTTTAAGTCAAATGTAGATAATAAATGTATATTTATTGTGAAAGATAGAGGCACTGTTGATCCCTTGAACCCTCAGACCATACGTCAGACACCAGATAAAAGTCCAATATGACTTTATTTTATAATAATAATGTGCACCAACCACTCTACACTCCACTATACTCATATAATACACAATAAACCAATACAATAATCAATCCTCCACTCCCAGATGCGTTGCCACCCTTCCACCCAGCTCAGCTCAACGCTCTGGTGTCTCACTGTCCTTTTTATAGTCCTTGACCCGGAAGCGTTTCACCCTCTCTGTCCACGTGACCTGGAACACTTCCGGGTCAGATACAAAATCCTTCTTTTCTTCACCCAGGAAGCACATCGTTCCCTTTGTCCACGTGACTCTGACGTACTTCCTGGGCGTAAGGCAAATAGTCTCTGTGCCTCCCTGCAGCGTCCTCTAGCGGGCCCCAAGGTATCCAACAGGGCTGAGAATAAAAACTACATTGTCCAGTACTCCCTGCTGGCATTCGAGGCACCTCCATGCTGCAGGAAGGGCTCCACCTGGTGGCCTAGGGTGTT
Organism: Erpetoichthys calabaricus; assembly: GCF_900747795.2. Taxonomy (NCBI): domain Eukaryota; kingdom Metazoa; phylum Chordata; class Cladistia; order Polypteriformes; family Polypteridae; genus Erpetoichthys; species Erpetoichthys calabaricus. Next base: position 20,618,849 of record NC_041402.2, read on the forward strand.
GGCTGGGATGACATGCCGGCCATATCCCACATTATACATATACAGGCAGTCCCCGAGTTACGTATGAGATAGGGACTGTAGGTTTGTTCTTAAGTTGAATTTGTATGTAAGTCAGAACAGGTTCATTATTTTAATAAATGCTATTGTTGATCAACTGTAACCAAGTGCTCTGCCAATGAATGATGGAGTTTCACCTCTCTCTCACCTTTTTATTATTTCTACTTTATTTTCCATGGTTATGGTTTATCTCTTCTTTACTGTATCACCAGCACTTGCATCAGATTTGTGTTTCAGAGACATTGTTGAAGGGTGAAGACAAAAGGTTAAGATGAGCTCTTCTGCACAGCACTGTACACGCTATCACAGCAGGAAGGCACCCCTCGTCAGCATGTCTGGTGTACTGACGAGAGACAACTTCCTGCTATGTGCGTAACAGTAGAAGGAGGCTTGCTATTGAGAATGAATGGGGGCAGCAATTGGCGGTTCACCACCTGCCCACCACGCAGTCACCTCCACTTGCATACAGTATGCTACCTGCAGCGTCCAGGGTGTGGCCAAAGGCGGGTAGTGAATCGCCCACCACTGCCCCCATTCAACAGGCAGCCACCCGAGGCACACTACAATGGCCTCCATTCAGCTACAACCGGGTCACCGCTTGCAGCATCACCAGCCACCTACCGAGGGACACTGCAAGGCTGTGTGGTGGACAGGCAGTGAAACGTCCCCTCAAGCCTCCGTCCTGCACATGAGCGGTAGCTGTGGCCCTGGTGACTATGGACCCTGGGTCACCGCTTGCCGCCCACTGAGAATGAATGGGGTGCAGCCCCCACCACCCCATTCATCAACCGGAGCTGCCCGAGGGACACTACACTGCGCGAGCAGTGAAATCGCTCCCTCCAGCCTCTGTCCAGCCACCGCTTGTAGCGTCCCCTGGCCGAAGATGATGGAGCAGCAGTTACTGATGAGCCTGCGTCACGTCCCCCAGACAGATGAGGGAACAGCTGCAGTCGTATGTCGGATGTCCGTAACTTGGGGGCTAGCTATATATATATATATATATATATATATATATATATATATATATATATATATATATATATATATATATATATATATACACACATACGTAAATTAGATCTGGTTGCTCTCTTGCCATCTTTATCTATAGAGCTTTTAATTAGAAAATAATTTGAACCTGTTTCTGATAACAGTGAAGGTTTGTTTTGCAACTTTAGAGTTTAAATTTTGTTTGTCAATGCAATTTACATTTATTAGAAATTAAATATTAATTAATTATAATATCCAAGTAACTATGGTATATCTTCACTTTTTTTGTTGATTAATATGTGGAAAGCACATTGAGGTGCATGTAAATGTATGTTATTATTATTACAGTATTTTCTACACTGTGGTGTGCTGGGCTGTTAATATCATTTCAAAAGACGCCCACCGAATTAGCAAGCTAATTAAAAGGGCAGGCTCTGTCATTGGATGCACTCGGGACCCTCAGAGGTCATAGCAAAGGAAAGAATTACAAACAAAACTGAGTGCCATTATGAACAATGCTGCTCAACCTCTCTGTGACACAATAACAATAATGATTTTCATCCAACAAATTATTCAGCAAAAGTGTGTTAATAAAACACTACGGGGGCTCCTTTATGCTAACACCATTATGTCTGCATGATGCCTCACTGGGGCTGGGACTGATATGTGAGAAGTTTTCTTTTTTTATATCTTTTCAATTTTTTTTTCCTTTTTAGTCGTTCTGGTGTGTGTTCAGATGATAGCGTGTGTGACGATAGATAGATAGATAGATAGATAGATAGATAGATAGATAGATAGATAGATAGATAGATAGATAGATAGATAGATAGATAGATAAGAAGAAATAAAGGTCTAATAATAGGAAAAGTCTATATTGTCACCTATAATCTCTTAGTCTTTCATATTACCGTATTTACTCGTGTACCACGTGCCCTCATGTAAGATGCGCACCCTAATTTTTACAAAGAAAATCGCGAAAAAAGTTTGCCCCATGTACGACACATGTTGTGATTGTATAGGAAGCGTTTGGGGTACATTTTCTGTGAAATGCACTTCTGTTTTTGTTGCATGACGAAAGAGTGAGCGAGAGAGAGAGCGCGTGAGCAAACGAGAGAGAGCACGAGCGAGTGAGAGAGAGAGCACGAGCGAGCGAGCAAGAGACAGAGAGAGTACGCATGAGCGAGCAAGAGAGAGAGAGCGCGAGCGAACGAGCGAGAGAGAGAGAGAGCGTGAGAGCACGCGAGCGAATGAGAGAGAGACAGCACGCGTGAGCGAACGAGCGAGAGAGAGCATGTGTGAGCGAGCAAGAGAGAGAGAGAGCACGCACGAGCGAGTAAGAGAGAGAGAGAGAGAAAGTGCGCACGAGCGAGAGAGAGAGAGAGCGCGTGACCGAGCGAACGAGCAAGAGAGAGAGAGAGAGCGCAAGCAAATGAGCGAGAGAGAGAGAGAGAGCGAGCAACGCGAACGAGCGAGAGAGAGAGAGTGAGCGAACGAGTGAGAGAGAGAGAGAGTGAGCAAACGAGCGAGAGAGAGAGAGAGCGAGCAAATGAGCTCGTGCTCTCTCTCTCTCTCTTGCTCGTTCGCTCGCTCGCATGTGCTCTCTCTCTCTCTCTTGCTCGCTCGTGCGTATTCTCTCTGTCTCTTGCTCGCTCACGCGTGCTGTTTCTCTCTCGAGAGAGAGAGCGCACGTGAGCGAACGAGCAAGAGAGAGAGAGAGCGCGCGCGCGAGCAAGAGAGAGAGAGAGAGCAAATGCGAGCAAGAGAGAGAGAGAGAGCGCGCGCGCGAGCGAGCCCAAGCAGAAGAAGTAAACATTACAGAAAAAAATTCCTCGTGTATGACGTGCACCTGATTTTCTAATGCTAATTTTCGGGAAAAAATGTGCACGTGGTACACACGTAAATACGTTAGTTAATTCCGGATGCTCTATATATTCAATTATCATTATTATTCATGGTGGCTCCAAAATCCGTACTAACCTCTACTCTCTCTTCTGTTCTTTTTCGGTTTTCTGTGGTGGCGACCAGCGCCATCACCACTTGATCAAAGCACCGTGATGTCCCTCCATTGATGGATTAAAGACCAGAAGTCCACGTGGCCATCATCATCAAGTCCTTCCATGAGAACCCTGAATACAATACAAAGACTGATTGAGGTAATTTATGTTAGGTAGAATGCCTAGAGGGGGCTGTGTGGTCTCGTGGCCTCTGAACCCCTGCAGATTTTATTTTTTCTCCAGCCGTCTGGAGTTTTTTTTGTTTTTTCTGTCCTTCCTGGCCATCGGACCTTACTTTTATTCTATGTTAATTATTGTTCTCTTATTTTAATTCTTATTTTGTCTTTTTTCTCTTTTTTCATCATGTAAAGCACTTTGAGCTACACTGTTTGTATGAAAATGTGCTATAGAAATAAATGTTGTTATAATACAGCCTTCTTAGCAGGTGTCCCCTTAAACAAGGTCACCTTTATGAGATTGCAAATTTGACGCTTTACTGTGTCGCCAATATGTTGGGCTAGCGCCCTACCTGGGATTTGTTCTTGCTTTGCGCCCTGTGCTAGCTGGGATTGGCTCCAGCAGCCCCCCGTGACCCTGTGTTAGGATGTAGCGTGTTGGACAATGTCTGCCTGACTGACTGTACCACAAAAGAGAAGAAGTCTAAATGGATGGTTAATCAAAATGAGAGCATAGCAGTGTAGCAAAAATATATTTTTCAAAAAGAGATAAACAAAAAATGCTGTTTTGGTGAAAACTATACTGAACCATTTCAAAGAAAAAAAGACAAAATGATGATTTGATTTTCCAAAAATAAACCAAACTGACGATTTGAACACACACACACACACGCCCGCATGCATAGGGAGCTTCTACAGAGGTCTGATAAAGTAAGGCCACCAACACAAGTGCTGACACCTTCTTCTTCCCTCTTCCCCACAGACCGGAGGATCAGGTTCTTCAGCTGCTGTGACATCACTTATAGTTTCGCCTCACAGCTTCTGCCCCATGGGCTATTTAAAGATCAACGACACAGGAAGTTGGGCTTCATTAGGGAAGAGGACGGAGCTCCACAGGGAAGAGCAATTCAATCAAAAGAGACAACTATTTAGTAGCTTACCGGAGAGGCTTCAATAGACATGAGATGTCAGCAATAATATTTGGACGTTTTCTTTTTCTTTTTTTGTTAAATTAACGGGGTACAAGAGTTGGAGGAAGATGATCCGCTGTGGCAACACCTAATGGTAGCAGCCGAAAGAAGACGAAGAAGTTAAATTAGCGGGGTACTCGGTTGGTCCCCAACGCTTTCCCATTTCTCTGTTGTTTTCGTATCCTAAACTGTATATACTAGAGCGGAGTCTAATAACTCCAGTCTCACAGATCAGGAAAAGGCTAATATTGTCACTTCTTGCAGGAATGTGCAGCCCGATTCTGTGCTGTCCCTCAACACAAGATAGACTTGAGAACTAATGTGGAGGGTGACAAGGCCACTGCATTAAATACGACACACCAGACAATGTCAAACCCGAGCAAATGGTCTTATTTTGTTGGGTGAAAATATGTGCACCCAAAACTTTGAGTTACATGTCACCCTTTTGCCCCAAAGCAGCATAGACTTTTCAACAATGTTAGATGTTCGTTAACTGTGCTATCAGAAGAAAGTTGATTTCCTGTAGATGTGATGTTGTTGTCAATTAGTTCGTTACATTCTTTAAATTACGCCAATGAACAAAAAAAGGGAACATGAGGTTGACCTCGTATTACCCTAGGTTCTTGTCTATAAGCCGGACTCATGTATAAGCCGGAGACCAAAAATCATACGAATTTTTAAAATAAAATCGTATCATAGATAAGCCGGACTCATGGATAAGCCGAACGTACTATAACCTATAACTAATAGAAGGGAGGGAGGTCAGTGGTCTCACTCGCACCCATTTAATTTCTTTAAGGGGGGAGAGAGTGTGAGATATTGGCGTCTCTCTCACTCCCCGCATGGCGCGGTTGGAGCGGCCGGAGCGCGTTCTTTCTGCTCTGGGCGTCGCCGAGTCAACACGCGCGCGTAGCGGTCATTTAAATTGTGATTTTATATGTAAGCATATTTAAATATATATCGCAGATTTTTTGCTGGATTTCTGCGGACAATGGGTCTTTTAATTTCTGGTACATGCTTCCTCAGTTGGTTTGCCCAGTTGATTTCATACAAGGGACGCTATTGGCAGATGGCTGAGAAGCTAGATTGCTTACTTTTCTCTCTCTCTTGCACTGACTATCTGTGATCATGACGTAGGGGGATTGAGCAGGGGGGCTGTTCGCACACCTAGACGATACGGACGCTCGTCTAAAAATGCTGAAAGATTATCTTCACGTTGCTATCTTTTGTAAAGCTGATTCCTGAAACGACATGCTGCACAGTGCTTCGCATACTTAAAAGCTCGAAGGGCATGTATTGATTTTTGACTGAAAAACAAACTCTGTCTCTCTCTCCCCCTGCTCCTGACGGAGGGGGTGTGAGCTGCCGCCTTCAACAGCTTTGTGCCGCGGTGCTTCGCATACTTAAAAGCCAAACAGCCCTATTGATTTGTTTGCTTTCCTCTCTGTTTCTGACAGCCTATGCTCCTGACACGCACTCCTTTGAAGAGGAAGATATGTTTGCATTCTTTTAATTGTGAGACAGAACTGTCATCTCTGTCTTGTCATGGAGCACAGTTTAAACTTTTGAAAAAGAAACAAATGTTTGTTTGCAGTGTTTGAATAACGTTCCTGTCTCTCTACAACCTCCTGTGTTTCTGCGCAAATCTGTGACCCAAGCATGACAATATAAAAATAACCATATAAACATATGGTTTCTACTTCGCGGATTTTCTTATTTTGCGGGTGGTTCTGGAACGCAACCCCCGCGATGGAGGAGGGATTACTGTATAAGCTGGACTTATGTATAAGCCGATATTCTATTTTTTCATTTTCACAACTTTTTTCCTTAGATAAGCCGCGGCTTATAGACAAGAACTTAGGGTAAATTTGGGATTTTATTTCCTACTTTAATCTATGTACCTGATTAATTATGGACGTATGTATGTGATGTTCATGCTTGTGTGAGTATACTGTATGTGTGTGCCTAGGTGGGTAGTGAGGTGATGTGAGGGGGGCCTTCAACGCTTAGGATTCTTTGGGGGTCCTAGCTGGCGTTAATTGTATAAAATACTGGACTGCACTCCAAGGAGTGTTGCGTTAGGTGAGGTAAGAAGTTGCAACTGAACGTCCAGATCAGATGAGCACGTGTCATTTTCATTTGTCACTTTTTTCATTGTCATTGTCATTTCAGACAGTCTTAGTGCTCACCTCTCACACAAAAAGATTGGCTCATTGGTGACAAAATTGCAACAAAAGATTCAAACAAAGATCTAAATGAGCTCTATATGTAGGACATTAGGAGTAGAAGGCAGAGTTCTCTCAATTCCCAGCCTTCCATTGCACAAAGCTCTGCATATTAATAGAATCTTCAGCAGCATTTTAAAATATGAGTAATATACAATCAAAATGGAAATGAACTAGAAATAGGCTTTGAATCACAAAGGCATTGTTAGAAGCATCTCTCCAATGCTTTCTCTGGAAAAAAATATGCATTCTTTTTCATAGGACACAAAAAAAAATTACTTAACTAAAGAAAATGAACCAAATCAGCTTTTCAAATATCCTTTAAAGACAGCAGGAATAAAAATCCTGATAAAGGATTATGTTTCTGCCCACATCAGCGGGTTTGGTGAAATACTATTAAGTGAAGACAAAGAATGGCACCAGGATGCTGACAGGCTTTCCTAGTGGCGCCCACAATTTAAACGTTTCCTCTGACTGCACTCTTGTCTTCCAACTTGTGGGAATTCTAATGGGCAGCTTTAAAGCCTTAGGAATAAAACCCTCGCGGATGAACTCCCAGTGCCCACTTTAAGTGTTCAATTCAGTTTGAAATGTTTGGGTTGTCACAAGAAACTGAGCAGTCCATGAAGACCTGAAAAAGGAGCGACAGTGCAGACTGTTGTGACACAAATCTGAGGTGCTGAATTGGGTCATGATTTGTGAATTGGGGAAGCAGGGACCGCAGCTTTCAGGAATTCTCTACACCGGGGGCTCCCCAGTCCACTCCTGGAATACCACTATGGACTTTCTTTCCAACCAGTTTCACAAATCCGTAGGTCATTCTTATGCCTCACCAATTTTATTCTTTAACTGGCCATTTTTTATTTTATTTTTCTGTATTCGGATAAGTGCTCTTCTATGACATTTGCATTTAGAAGAAATTAAAAAAACATGTTTTTGGAATGGGGATTAAAAATTGCTCAGTAATTAAAATACACTAAGGAGAAATGAACTGGAGGGGCAGCACGGTGGCGCAGTGGGTAGTGCTGCTGCTGCTTCGCAGTTGGGAGACCCGGGTTCGCTTCCCGGTGTTCTCCCTGCGTGGAGTAGGCATGTTCTCCCTGTGTCTGCGTGGGTTTCCTCCCACAATCCATAGACATGCAGGTTAGGTGAATTGGCGATTCTAAATTGGCCCTAGTGTGTGCTTGGGGTGTGGGTGTGTGTGCCCTGCTGTGGGTTGGCACCCTGCCTGGTGCCCTGTGTTGGCTGGGATTGGCTCCAGCAGACCCCCGTGACCCTGTGTTCGGATTCAGTGGGTTGGAAGATGGATGGACGGATGGAAATGAACTGGAGTTAAGAACTGCACAAAGTGTGCTTGCTTTCTGTAATATTGATTTGTTCATGCTCTTTAGCTGTTCAATTGTATTATATCTTGCATTGTTATATTTGTAGGTTTGGTCTTTTAAGAATATGTTAAGTATGAAATGGATATTTAAAACAAAGAAACAGTCAGTTTTAAGTTAACTGTTGTGACAGATAGGGGGCGCTGTCATCCCCTTGAACCTTCAGACCACACATCAGACACCAGGTAAAAGTCCAAATATTTAAATTTATTATAATAATAACGTGCACAAAGCACCCACACTCCACAATACTCAATAATAATCAATAACACAATTCCTAATCCTCCAACTCCCAGTAGCTCAGTCACCCTTCCTCCCAACTCGGCTCACTTCTGGGATCTCCCACAGTCCTTTTAAACCCCTTGACCCGGAAGTGCCTCTGTCCCTCACTCCACGTGACTTTCTAGCACTTCCGGGTCAGATCAAAACTCTTTTTCTTTTTCTTCAGCCCGGAAGTACTTCATTTCTTCCGTCCTCGTGACGAGGTAGTACTTCCGGGCTATAGTGAAAATATAAATCCTTGTACCTCCCTGCAGCGTCCCCTGGCAGCCCCCATGGTATCCAGCAGGGCTGTGAAGGAAAACTCCAATGTCCATGATGCCCTGCGGGAATTCGGGGCACCTCCATGTTGCAGAGAGGACTCCACCTAGTGGCGTGGGGGTATTGGCCGGGATACACTGCCGGCCATCTCTCACACTGTATATTTTACTAGCCGTCCCTCGCAGCTCCTTCCACATAGAAGTGAAACAGGACATTGAGGGGGGTCCTGCCCGGCTCCCCAATCCTAACGTCACGCTTCCCCCTACCCTCGGCCCGCAGTCTCTCTCTCGGATTAGCGCGAATATATCGCTCCTGCAAGCAAACTATGATAGTTAGTGAGGTGAGAGAAGTTGCAAAATCAACCGGGAATGTTCAGGTAAATTCTAGAAAAAAACCCAATCTAAATCTGTTAAGTAGTTCTCTTGTTCACTAACTAATTAGAGGTAAGATACGCCCCGAGGTGGGCATGTGAGTGAGGGGGGCCCTGCCCACCTTCTCTCGGCCCCGCTACGTCTCTCTCGGAATTTGTGCAAATAAATACAAGTGAACTGTGATACCATTGGTCAACAAGCATTTTGCTACTGGGATTCTTTCATCTGTACTTTAACAAATTTCACTTGCTGACTCCAAATCTGAAAACCGTTTTCGTCCAGCACGTCCCATTTTTTAGTTATGATGTGCCAGGTCTTGGACAACAAGGGTGACTGGACATTAAAGGCGATGCGTTTCAGCATTTAAGAAATAAGTTTGGTCTCGAGAAAAGTGAAGCCAAAATTAAGGAAGGTGTTTTTGTTGGCCCTCAAATCCATGAACTGATGCTTGACGATGAGTTCAAAAGGAAACTGAAACCAACTGAATCAACAACCTCATTCGCTTGGGTTGTCCAGAATTTTCTTTACAGTCACAGAGCAGAGAATAATGCTGAGCTTGTGGAGAATATGCTGAAAGTATATTAGCTTACGGGAGCCAGAATGTCACTGAAGATGCATTTTTTACATTCTCATCTCGACATTTTTCCACCAAATCTAAGCAATGTCAGAGATGAGCATGGGGAAAGATTTCATCAAGATATAAAGGTGATGGAAAACTGATATCGGGAAAAATTCACTCCAAGCATGATGGATGACTACTGTTGGTTTGTTCTTGCAAAGAGAGACAGATGTACAGTACAAGAGAAAAAGCGAGTGCCTCCAACATTGTTGGGTACGCTGACCTCACTTTTATATTGAGGTAAATTGACATAAATATGCTTTAACGTGTCTCTGGTATTGTCTTCTGGTTTGTTTTCAGAATAAACACATTAAAATAATTTTGGTGGGACATAGTCCAAACTCCAGATATCATGTTGATATATTATGTTGATATTCAAAAGTGTCAAAACGTCAGTGATGTGTATCTCAAAAACCTGACGTGCTAGTTTAATTCCGATTTCATATATGAAATCAGTGTAAAAGACTTAATAAAGAGCTGCTCTGAAGTTCCCAGAAGCAAACAAAAAATATTTTTTTATAGACCAGTGTATACTTAGCGCGATGAGAGAGATCTCAAAATCAACCACAATGTTCAAGCAAATTATAGAAAAGAACCCTATCTAAATCCGTTAAGTAGTTCTCTCGTTAACTAGCTAAGCAGAGGTAAGGAATACGCCCTGAGGCTGGTGCGTGAGTGAGAAGGGGGGTCCTGCCCCCCCCCCTTGGCCCTCAGCATCTCTTATGGATTTCTGCAAATAAATTGGTACTGCAATCAAACTATGATACTTCTGAGATGAGAGAAGTCGCAAAATCAACCGCAATGACAAATTATAGAAAAAAACCCGATCTAAATCCGTTAAGTAGTTCTCTCGTGAAAAGTGGACCAACATACAGACAGACAGACAGACAGACAGACAGACAGACAGACGTTGGATTTTATATACTGTATACACTAGCTGTGTAAGGTTGTGCTATAAAAAGCCCAGGGCTACTAGAAACTATTGGAATCATCGGAAAAAACATTGAAATGCAGAGTCGGCGGTTTCGTTTTGTGGACATGCTCACCCCCCTTGTCTATCAGCAGCTAAGCGAGTTTCTGTCTCCTCGGAGGTTGCACTTGTCTCGCTCATGTATTAGCGGTTAGATGAGTTTGTCTTTCCTCGGCTCTTTCACTTTTGGTGACGGAGTCTCTTTCTTTCAGCTTCATGCCGTAACCTTGCACTTCTTTCCTCTTCCGACTTGTTAACTTGGGGCTGCCTTGCCGGCTCTTTGAGCTTCATGCTGTAGCCTAGCACTTCTGGGCCGGACAGACAGACACACACACTTCCATACGTAGATGTTTATATATAAGATATAGAGAAGTGAAAGAATCTTCTTACAGAAGCTTTTTAAATAAAAAAATATATAAATAGGTAAATAAATAATTATATACACACACACACACACAATATGGTCTGAACACACACACCAGAATGACTAAAATGCAAGAAAATAAAAAAGAAAGAAAACTTCTGACATGTCAGTCCGAGCCCCAGTGAGTCATTAAGCAGACGTATTGCTGTTGGTATAAAGGAGCCCCCATAGTGTCCTTGACACACTTCTGCTAAATAATTCATTGTCTGAAAGTCCTCAGTGTTGGTGTGTCAGAGCGAGGATGTGCAGCATTGTTCATAATGGCACTCAGTTTTGCTTAAATTCTCTCCTTTGCTATGACCTTCAGGGGTCCAGAGTGTGTCCCATAATTGAGTCTGCCCTTTTAATTGGCTTGTTAAATCAGTGGGCCTCTCCTGAAGTGATGTTACCAGCCCAGCACATCACAGCATAGAAAATTGCACTACTGCTACTACCGCTACTAATTCTGTGTCACCTCATCCATTAGGATCCTGTTTAAAAATAAACTGTTGATGCTTTCTAAGAGATTACCCTGACAGATAAATGCAGTTCAACAGAAAGAAACAAGACTTGCCTGTTAGCTGTTTCTGTTAGTAATTCACAATCTGTGACTTTATGCACAAGCAAGAGAATACAAGATACACAGTGGCCATTAAATATTTCACTTTTCATTGTTATTTAATGTACTTGGATAAAACATTTCCTCCAAGCAGACCATTTTGTACTAATGTACATTTAATGCATTTTTTCAAGCTTGTGATAAATGATGTTTTTTTTTTCCTTTTCAGCTAAGTTATCTCATGTACTTTATGCAAGATTGATTTTATTGACACATGAAATAGTACTTTATTTGTTTAAATAAAGGGATTTTATCATGGCAAATGATACTATTACTATTAGTGAATTTCAGTTCTTACAGGCTTTCCTGTTCCTGCACATGATTACTCCATTCCAGGGAAGGGATGCAGGGAGAGGGGGCCTACCCAGTCAGCACTGGGCACCGGGAGAGACTAACCCTGCATAGGATGTCAGTCCCACACTCATAGCATCACATTCTAAAACCTGTTTGATGGAACTGATGGCCCAAACATATTGGAAGAGTTGAATTTGAATCCTGGTCCAATGTGGGCCTAGCATGTGTCTGAGTCTCATATCCTTCTGAGCTTATGCTTTTAAGCTGATGCTGTTATTTTATTATTCACTATGAGAAATGCATTTCTTATTATTTTATTAAGCCCCTAAGAGAAAATGTTATACTTTATGGCATAATCATATATATATATATATATATATATATATACAGTAATCCCTCACTTATCGCGGGAGATAGGTTCCAAGGCCGACCGCGATAACTGAATTTCCGCGAAGTAGGGACACCATATTTATTTAATTATTTAACGTGTACAGTATTTGGATGTTTTTAAACCCTCCCTGTATTGTTTACAACCCACCCTTTACTCTATTAATAACAGGGACAACTGCTAAGCAATAAGAAATCGGTAGATAAGTTTACACTTACTGTATAGCGAAGTACACGTAGCTATATATGACGTGATGATGGTGATGAATATGCTGCGCAGTAAAAATGATGACGGTTGAAGGTGATAATCCCCTGAATGCAGTAGCAAGAGCACGTTAATGCTGAATGAGTGAGATGAGACTTCCTGGTTAATGCAGCACTCCGTCGCTGAGCCAATCAGCAGCACACAGGAACTTAACTGCGTGCTCTGATTGGGTAGCTTCTCAGCCATCCGCCAATAGCATCTCTTGTATGAAATCAACTGGGCAAACCAACTGAGGAAGCAAATACCAGAAGTAAAAAGACCCATTGTCCTCAGAAACCCGCGAAGCAGCGAAAAATCCGCGTTATATATTTAGATATGCTTACATATAAAATCCGCGAAGTCATGAATCCGCGAAAAGTGAACCGCGAAGTAGCAAGGGATTACTGTGTATATATATATATATATATATATATATATATATATATATATATATATATATATATATATATATATTGTCGCAGGTGGCTGGGGGGACGCCCCGGAGGACCAGAAGAGGGCTTGCGCCTTCCCCAGACCATGTGGGGGCGACCGCCCTGGTACCTATGGGGGCCACGGGTACAGAGCTGGGAAGTTCAACCCTGTAGGGGCCTGTGGTCACGAGCGCCCCAATGCCTTTGGAGCCCTTGACCTCAGCACTTCTGCCACATCCGGAAGTGCTGGGGGGAAGAGAAGCAGGGACACCCGGAGTGCTTCCGGGTGCGTAGCCGGCACTTCCGCCACACTGGGGAGTGCCGGTGGAAGATTGTTGGGAAGCACCTGGAGCACATCCGGGTGATTATAAAAGGGGCCGCCTCCATCCGCTCATTGGCTTGAGTCGGGAGGGGAGAAGGACGGAGCTCGGGAGGAGAGGCAAGGAGGTGGCCTGAAGAAGAGAAAGGCATTTGAGTTGGCCTGGACTTTGGGGACTTTGGGGGGTTTTGGGGTGCACTGTGTTGTATATAACTGTAAATAAATGTGTTGTGGGTGAACCAGTGATGTCCGTCTGTCTGTGTCCATATATTGTAACAGTAGGGGGCACTACCGCTCCCTTGAACCCTCAGGTACCACGCCAAACACCAGGTAAAAGTGCAATACTTCTTATTTTTACTATAAAAATAACGTGCACTAAGCACCCTCCACTCCACACTACTCATACAATAAACAATACTAATATAATTCTCAATCCCAATCCTCCTCTCCCAGACACTTAGCCACCCTTCCTCCCAGCTCAGCTCAGCGTCTGGGCTTTCCCAAGGTCCTTTTATATCTCCTGACCCAGAAGTGGTTCCAACCCTGCAGTCCATGATTCCTTATCACTTCTGGGTCAGATAAAAAGTCCTTTTCTTCATCCCGGAAGCACGTCGATTGTTCTAGTCATGTGATCAGGACGTACTTCTGGGTTACAGGGCACATAGCATTCCCCAAGCCTCCCTACAGCGGCTCCTGGTGGTCCCCATAGTATCCAGCAGGGCTGTTTATAAAAACTACATGGTCCATGAGACCCTGCTGGAATTCGGGGAACCTCCATGCTGCTTGGAGGGCTCCATCTGGCGGCTTCGAGGTGTGGGCAGGAATATATGGCCGGCCATCCCTCACAATATATATATATATATATATATATATATATATATATATATATATATATATATATATATATATATATATAAAATCGGGCGGCACAGTGGCACAGTAGTAGAGCTGCTGCCTTGCAATAAGGAGACCCGAGTTCGCTTCCCTCCCTGCGTGGAGTTTGCATGTTCTCCCCGTGTCTGTGTGGGTTTCCTCCGGGTACTCCAGTTTCCTCCTACAGTCCAAAGACATGCATGTTAGGTTCTAAATTGTCCCTAGTGTGTGCTCGGTGTGTGTGTGCGTGCCCTGCGGTGGGCTGGCGCCCTGCCCGGGGTTTGTTTCCTGCCTTGCACCCTGTGTTGGCTGGGATTGGCTCCAGCAGACCCCCATGACCCTGTAGTTAGGATTGTGGTATAGCGGGTTTGCAGCTTCAAATAAAAAAGAGGGCCAAGTTTTAACTCCATATAGGCGTGTTGTTCTCCGTGGACAAGATTGCACGACCGCGGGGAGTTAACGAGGTAGTTGGAGTGGTGTGATCATTCTCAATTGCTTCATTGGCTTCCTGCGACGTGTGATTAAGGCACTGCACCCACGGAGGCATGGGGGTATGTACGTATATATATGGGTCGACACTAGGAAAGGGGATGGATAAATAGGTGTATAGAGGAAGAAAAGGGAGGTTAAAGGACGTGAAAGAGCAGTCTTAGCAGATACGATCTGGCCGCCTGTAAGGAGGAGACAGCACGAGTTGGGGCCCCACGATGGAGCGTTAGGTTGTGGCGCTCTAGGGGCTAGTTCGCCCCACTGAATGTTCAGTTGGAATGGGGTGAGAAAGGCAGGTGTACTCGCGAGGGATCTGAGGAGCAACTGCGTGAGCGCGAAGGACGAAGGGAGGAGAGCCGACCTCAGACAGTCTGGCAGTGATGTCCTTAATGGAAGCCAAGATGGAGGTCTGCCGAAAGGAGCTCGTGTCTGTTGGGTCTCTGCCAGCTGCGGGAGCAATGGGTGAGCCGGGGAGAATGAGAGACGGAGGTGGGCTGTGATCGGGAAGAGTGAGATTGCATTTTTAACCTTGGATTTTATCGGATTTATTTATTGTTGTTTTTATCCCCACCTTGTACTTGTTTTTATGGATTATTTATTGGAACTGTGCAGCACTGCACTAACTGTTGTTGTTTGCTGATTTTTAATAAAAGCACCTTGCACTGACTGCACTATCCCCTGGCTTCATTTGAGAATTGTCCTCATTTGTCAGCTCATCGACATTACCGACGGTGTCGGGTTCAGGGCTCCCGAATGCAAGATGGGAGCATGGAGTGGACCTGCATCGTCACAAGGATATAGCGGGTTTGATAATGGATGGATGGAAATATAAAATCCTAAGCCTAAAATTGCAACAGTGACGTTTTTTGTCATGCTTTAAATCGGGTTTATTTTAAATGTGTTTTATGTGTTTGGTATCATTGTTTTCAGGATTTATCGAACTTTAATGTGCTGTTGTTAGATTTTCAGATTCTTATTCCGTTTTTAAACTATAAACTAAAAAATATCAAGAACTCATGTCCCGCGAGACGAGACTTTGTGCCAAGAGATTAAACCACACCCGGGGACGTAAATAAAAGAAAAAGAGTAGGGCAGCTGCTGTACAGGCTTTTAAATGTTTGAAGCGCCGCGCGAGATGCAGATCATGCGGCACAGCAACAGCAGATGATCGAGCAAAGAGGAGGTTACAAAAAAACTGTATTTGTTTCCCATTGTATCACCGTTTCAGAGGGGGTTTCAGAGGAGCGACTGTGTCTCCTTGGGGTGCGTTCACCCCCCTCTTCACAACTTGAGCAGCAGAGACACAAAGTGGCTGGCACCTAGTGCAGACCAGGGGGGGGGGGGGTTGGCGACTGAAGCGAGCAGGGGGTAAACCTAGTTATGCATATAACATTCACACAAAACAGAATAACCCTGCAGAAAATCACACATTCTCCTAAAATAAGAATAAAAATAATACATTTAAAAAGTCACATACACCCCAAGCTAACATGACTATCAATCGACTGGGTCAAATTATCGTCATTTAAGGTATCAACATTTGTCAATTCCCAATCATGCTAAAAGTTCTCTGATTATTTGAAGAATTCCTTTTCGGAGAAGTGACCTAATCAATGGATTGTATAAATAGAGCGCAGCAGCTACTTTTTTCTTTGCAAAAACACTTAATATGACAAGTTTTTGCCTCTTGCAAGATTTAGATAAAGAATAACGATTGTTGCTTTCTCCTGCCTGTGTTTTATTGCTTAAATCGGGGCATTCCAGTGGGATGTGTCTGTTTAAAATCATTTTCTTCCACAACATCCAGGCAGAATTTGGCTTAAGTAACACAAAACCTGGACAGGATGCCAGCGCATTGCACCACACCTACACATCACATCAATTTATTTCTTTATAGCCCAAAATCAGACAAGGAATGCCTCAATGGGTTGTAACAGGCCCTGATTTTTTATAGCCCCCTAGGATTCACTACCTAAGAAGAAATTGTGGGAAAGGCAATTGAGAGGGAGAAAGACCCCTTTCCAGGTAGGTTGGGCATGCAATGGCTGTCAAAATGGGGTACAAACAATACACAAAACAGAACACAATTAGTCATCTTCACAGAGTTAGATGGCCAATCTATCAAGGCCACCTCAGAAATACAATACAACAGCACAAACCACTTTGTTCTTGTACAGAACTCCTCGCCAAGCACAGGTGCAGAGCGTCACGACAACCAAAACAAAACGGAAGAATAGACGTATCCACTCACTAAATACAGAACTAGCAGATATAAGGATACAGATTTGATCAAATACATTAAA
This sequence comes from Erpetoichthys calabaricus, assembly GCF_900747795.2. NCBI lineage: Eukaryota > Metazoa > Chordata > Cladistia > Polypteriformes > Polypteridae > Erpetoichthys > Erpetoichthys calabaricus. The sequence goes on from NC_041402.2 coordinate 20,635,506, forward strand.
AACAAAGTAGAAACTACATAACATAACATAATATTCTCCCATGCACTTATTATAGTTCAGGGCCATGGTGGGACTGGAGCCTGGATGGGATGCCCTGTAGGGTGTTCTGCTGATGTGAGCTCACCTGCTGCTCACAGTGACATCAACCTCTTGTTACAATTCATCTCCTCAGATTACTACTGAATTTGATTAGTGGGTCAGCATCGCTGCCATTCTTTTATTTTAAACTAGACATTAAGCCCGTCACAATAACGGGAGCTAGAACAGTAGTCCATAAACATTAGTAGGAACAGTCTATATTAAATGGCAAGGGACCTTTTACCTCATTAAATTTTTTCTGTAAAATGCCTGTAATTTTCTCTGACAGTAATACTGGCTTTGCTGTCCGTAATATGCGTTTAATTTTCTGTCACAACAGTGGGCAATCAGCAGATTCTCCCCAGCAACTGATGTAATGTGTGCGAAAATAAATCTACTTTTACTTTACACTTTACCGGGTCAAGCTTCTTAATCGCAAATCTGACATCCTCAGAGTGAGCACAACAATGGAGAAGCTGGTCTCCGCATCTCAGTACCCGATTGGATTTTTCGTGTTTTCTGTTTTAGGTCTTACTTCATTTACCGAAATCCGATTGGATCTTCCGCACGATATTTTATAGGCCCCGCCCTCTCTGTCTTGTGTGACGCATCAGGCGGCCTTTGAAGCATCTGCTTTGAAGCATCACACCATGCACTTCACCAGAAGACACACACACACGGACACTGGACGCACACAGGGGTTTTATTAAAGAGGATTACTGTATGTTGACATTACCTGAGACAAAGATTGGATTCCTATGGTACTGTGTCTCTTTGGAGAATCCTAATATGGGATGCTCTGGAAACCTTTGAGCCAGCCCTTATCCTGGCACTCCTAATGATGTCAAGTGTCGTGCTCTCCTGAGGGCCGTTGGGACCCATCACTGTGGCACCAACCAAAACTAACCAAACAAAAAGCCCGGCACCCAATAAGCAAACAAAATGCTGTCACTAGAATGCATATTAAAATTTCAAATTCTTACCTGTTAGGAATTTTACAAAGCCAATGCAAAATTTATGTTTTCTTGATGTACAAAACTCCATGTGCCCAACGTCCATAGAGAAAGTGGTAAAAATAAAATATAATAAACAAAAAGAACTTATACATGGGCAGGCAAGTGAAGGTCCATCCATCCATCCATCCATCCATCCATCCATCCATCCATCCATCCATCCATCCATCCATTTTCCAACCCGCTGAATCCGAACACAGGGTCACGGGGGTCTGCTGGAGCCAATCCCAGCCAACACAGGGCAGGAACCAATCCTAGGAAGGGTGTGAACCCACCGCAGCAAGTGAAGGTCCTGGCTTGCTTTATGGTCTTTTGGAGGCCTCACACCCCCTTTTTGTGATGTTCATTTCTTTCACTGAAGGAAGAGCTGAAGACAGACAGACAAGTCTAAGAATACTCTTTGTGAGTAAGCATCCTAAAATTAACAAGTGAATCAAAAAAGACTTCTTAGTTTGGGTAGCAGTAATGTCAAACCCAGCACTACTGCCCACCTTCCTGTACTGCCTGGACAAGACAGAAGGCTTTTTAATAGAAACAAGTGTGCAAAATTTGTTAACCAGTAGGCAATCCTACCTTTTGTCAAAACAAAATGGCCAAAACTGAAATCATAGTCAAAAGTCAGAAAGAAAGAGGTCTTTTAAAGCCAGAAAAGTCAAAGAAATGATCCCTGAAGACTCACAGGATTTTATTCAATCTCAGATAAATTAGAATTATTAAGAACGATCTTTAGTCATGTCAATAACATCAGCGTCAAGCCATCCCAGAGAATTGTGGGAAAAAATGCCCAGGTAACGTATGTCACAAAAAAGTAGTGTCACCTGTTGCCCATACAAAGGAGGAAGAGGAGGGTGGGAGCATGTGCTGATACCGCATTGTCGCACCCACCACACAACAAACCACCTGAATTGGGATCTGAGTGCAGCAGGTGACACCTCAGCATCACACTGGAAAAGTGTGAGGTTTTTAGACGGTGGCTGGAGTGCCAATCCTGCCACCAACTCTCAAGTTTTCCCTGTAGGTTGGAGGACCTGCTTGCAGATTAACGTCATACCCAGGATGGAGCAATTGCAGGTTAAGGGCCTTGCTAAGGGCCCAATGGAGTAGAGTGACTTGTGGCATGTATGGGATTCAAACCAGCAACGTTCTGATTGCTGCCGCAGATCCCTAGCCTCAGAGCCACCATACAAAAAGATAACTTACAAAATAATGTACATTTTACTAAAGCCTTTGAGTTAAAAACAAACTGCGGAAATTATATTCTTGGGTCTGAATGTCATAAGCTACCTGCGGGAGCAGATGTCCTGATAACTGGAGCAGAGGATGTTAAAAGAGGCAAGAAACAGGCAAACGTATAACAGTTCTTGGTGCAAAACATGAATGGTCAAAAATACGATTCAAAGTTAAATGTATCCTGAAAAAAATACCTTATATACTCACGTACAATTTTCTTGAAACCAGAAAAATCGATCATAAAATTAGACCCTGACTTATGCGCCCGTTTAAAAATACGACAATTACATTTTTTTTTACATCATCTTGCCTCCTCCAATCTTGCATCAGTTTCTCAGACACATCGAATTTTGTTGCAGCAGCGCAGTTACCAATTTCTTTTGCCACTTCAACAACTTTTAATTTAAAACCAGCTTCATATTTTCTTCTGATGGAACGCTCCATCGTAGATAAGGGATGCTCTTACGATAAAGGTGTATGAGGGTGTGAGAAACAAAAAAGAGTGCAAACATCGCTTCGGAATAGTTCGGGTATTACCGTGTGGTCACGTAGGCACAATACATCGAAACAAAGGCCGTGTGCTCCGTGGTTACTCTCTCAGGTGGGCGTTAGCATATCATAATCTCTTATACCAATAGCGTGAGTTTTCCGCATTTGACTTATACGACCGACATTATAAAATACTGGAAATTATACAGTAAAATCAAGCCCCGACTCATCCGCGGGAGAACTTAAACACGAATATATACGGTAATGCAAAGTGAAAAAATCAAAAGCTCTTACCCACATACTGTATTAACTCATTCCAAAGGGTATTCACCAGACTTTAAATATAAAAGAAATAAATCCAAAAACTGGGCTCTGACACAATCGGCTTCACAAATAAAAATCCTAGTGGTCAATTTAGGAGCCTATTCTGGTTTACCGGAGCCATAATCTGCCCCACTTAAGCAGCCAAATTCTTTCCCATCAAGCTGTCAAATAAAGACCAATGCTCCTCGCTCACCCTGTGTCACTCTCGATCGATAGCACCCCCATGTACTGTGGTCGACATCATCCTTATGAATTAAGGTGACCATCCGTCCCCGTTTTCCGGGGACAGTCCCCTTTTTCGGACAACTGTCCCCACTCAGAAACATGTCCCCGTTTTGTCCCCGGTTTAAGATTTGTCCACATTTCCAGTCCTTGCACGATCTTGCGTTAAGTTTTGCTTGTTCGTGTGTGCTAGCATGTCGTAATGAAACTGCATTTTCAAAACCAGGCATGAATTCTTCTCAAGACGTATGAAGTCTACGCTCCACTAGCTGCCCCCCCCCCCATGTCCCCAGATTGGCCCAAAAAATTCTGGTCACATTATTATGAATAGAATTTAACTTCTTCAGGACAGGCTGCCTGCCTGCCTGTTTCAATATGGCCGCTGAGATGTGCTTCTCAGTGTACTGTCTTTAGATAGATAGATAGATAGATAGATAAATAGATAGATAGATAGATAGATAGATAGATAGATAGATAGATAGATAGATAGATAGATAGATAGATAGATAGATAGATAGATAGATAGATAGATAGATAGATAGATAGATAGATAGATAGATAGATAGATACTTTATTAATCCCAAGGGGAAATTCACAAATTCACTTTATGGTCATGGTGTGTGTGTGAGAGAGAGAGACAGAGAGGGATGGCTAAAGCTGCCAGCTTTATCGATTCTCTGTCCAAATCCTCACACCATTAGGGCGTTGTGGTCCTGAGTGGCCTCTGATTCAAAACCAATCCCAAACTGCCAACTTTAGACCAATAGAATTCCAGTACAACTCACCCCCCTTTGCTTATGGTTTTATGGATGGCTTTTAGGCTCTCAGTCCAAACACAGACCCTCTTGCCAAGCTGGTCTGATGCTCCATCCCTGCACCCAAGACCATTTGTTGAGCTGAAGCTTGCCAGCTACTGTAGGCTTATAGCTTTCCTGTGGGGGATGCCAAACCGGTTTGAGGCACCCCCAGACACCAACCCTGTAAAAAAATTCACATCCTGAAGTCAGTCAGTGGGGTTTGCTTAGTTAGACACGAAAGAAATCCTGAAACACTAATGTTACATTGGCTTTGTCTGTCTTACGAATGAAAATATATTACGAATAAATAAAAATATTTATCAATGTATGTACAAACTTTCACAGCACATCAGCTTCTCACTCACTGTAAAATAGTGTGAAATGCTGCTCGAGCCATCTAGGTGCTATCAGCGCTAGCGTTCACGAAGCGTCTTCTTTCCCGTACCATACTGCTCTGTACGCCATTGGTGATCCAATGAGGCTACAGCACCACAATGAAAACCTCAAAAAGACACCCACCCAGAAGACCCTGATCACTTTAGAAAAGTGCACAAATAAATTAAACTCCAGTCATAATACTTCCAAACTCAAAAGTTCAGTTTAGCAAAATTTGCATATTTAACAAATGTAAATGTTAAGTCTTCAACAAATGTCATTGGTTGGTTTTTTGCAGGGTGGAGTCGCTCACTCAGCCATTTTAGTGTTGGCAATCAGCATAACAGCATGAATGAGGACTATGAAAGGAAACCCGAAGTACGTGGAAAAAAAGCTCATTTGGACAAAGAGAAAGCATGGAGTTTGCATCCAGAACAGGAGACAGAGCTGGAGGTGGCAGAATTAAAGTTGCTAAGACTTGCATTGGGTGTGACGAGGATGGACAGGATTAGAAATGAAGACATTAGAGGATCAGCTCAGGTTGGACGGTTGGGAGACAAAGTCAGAGAGGTGAGATTGCGTTGGTTTGGACATGTGCAGAGGAGAGATGCTGGATATATTGGGAGAAGGATGCTAAGGATAGAGCTGCCAGGGAAGAGGAAGAGAGGAATGGATGTGGTGAGAGAGGATATGCAGGTGATGGGTGTAACAGAACAAGATGTAGAGGACAGAAAGATATGGAACAAGATGATCCGCTGTGACAACCCCTAATGGGAGCAGCAGAAAGAAGAAGAAGTAGTCTGAGCCTCGCCACTATGACATTGAGATATGTGGCTGTTTTTTATAGTTACAAAAATGAGTCGTTTCATGAGATGATTCTTGAACCTGTGACCTTGCACGTTCAGGTCTAAACCAACAGGCATTCACGTCTGTCTTACAATACCAAAAACTTCACAATAGAGCCTATAATATTAGGACCCACCATTGAGGACAGACCAGCTGTCACCCGTAGAAAATACACGTTGTAGCAGAAACCAGGCCCATTTGGCTTACTGATACAGGTTGATGCAAATGAAATGCAGCAGGAAAATATTTAAAGCTGAGAAACTGGGAAAAAAAGAAAAAAACAATACAAATGTCATACAGAGATAAACAAGAAAAACATGTAAGTTTTATGTATGCCCTGAAGCGATATCTTTTAAAGCTGCACTGTTCAGCACACTATGTGGCCCACTAGACAATCTATGAAATTTAGCAAAGCAGGATTTTCAGGTTTTTGGAGCTGCATATTTCCTGTTCATTTTAATTAATCATTTAGTTTGGGATGTAGCTGTTACCTACTTAATTGATCCATGTGACTGAGTAAGCAATGCTGTAGATTCTACTATCCTTCGGACAACTTCTTACCATCACCTTTTTAAAGTTAGGTACAGTCAATAGTGTTATTACAACTTCTGGGGCACTTCCCTGGATGCCAGCATTATAAATTAAAAACGAATCCAGGAGGCATGTTACCATAGGCATGGAATTCTGCTTTATATTATCTGGACACTGACTTTTTTTATGTAGCTTGTTGTGTTGTGATGTGATGCTCCGTGCCTGCAGCCACAGATGGTGGCAGCGGTGGGATGGACTAGCTAAAGTGAGGGGAAAGCACAAAGAACAATAACAGAAAGATAAGATGCTTAAAGGATCCATTGTACCTGAACCATGAGGAAGAAGGAAGAAGTATACATTGTACTGCCATGGAGGAAGGATAGGCATCCTGGCTGGTATGGAAGATGAATTCATGTCTGGCTAGGAGGCCATAATAGATGGACTAAGCAAACATGTATCCCAGGAGCGGGGCATTCCCCCACATGACAGGTGGCAGTGCTCCTCAGGGCTGTACCCAATTAGGACATCCACAGGGTGGCATGGGAATTGGAGTCCAGAAACGCAGCCCTGTTGGGGTCTTTGGGGCCTGCCAGAGGGTGCTGTGAAGGGAGGACTGTCTTGGTTTCCGCATGACCTGGAAGTGCTTCAGACAACTTAGTCATGACACATGAAGCAGTCCCCGAGTTCGCAGCCTCAGCTTCAGAGATCGGGAGGCAGCGGGTGACACTCTACTGGAAGAGGAAAGAGAGTGTTGTGTATTTGTGTATTGTGCCTGCTGATTGTGGGAAAAAAAAGTGTTGATGGTGAATAAAAAGCTTTTATTTGAACCAAGAATTGTGTTGGGTGTTACTGTGTGTGGTTTGGGGCTCAGTGGCACCCCCTTGTGGTTACAAAATGCATAAACATTTTTAATGAAATACAGTAATCCCTCACTATATCGCGCTTCGCCTTTCGCGGCTTCACTCCATCGCGGATTTTATATGTAAGCATATTTAAATATATATCGCGGATTTTTCGCTGCTTCGCGGGTTTCTGCGGACAATGGGTCTTTTAATTTCTGGTACATGCTTCCTCAGTTGGTTTGCCCAGTTGATTTCATACAAGGGACGCTATTGGCAGATGGCTGAGAAGCTACCCAGCTTACTTTTCTCTTCCTCTTGCGCTGACTTTCTCTGATCCTGACGTATGGGGATTGAGCAGGGGGGCTGTTCGCACACCTAGACGATACGGACGCTCGTCTAAAAATGCTGAAAGATTATCTTCACGTTGGTATCTTTTGGCAGCTGCTTCCTGAAACGACATGCTGCACAGTGCTTTGCATACTTAAAAGCTCGAAGGGCACGTATTGATTTTTGTTTGTCTCTCTCTCTCTCTTTGTCTGCTCCTGACGAAGGGGGTGTGAGCTGCCGCCTTCAACAGCTTTGTGCCGCGGTGATTCGCATACTTAAAAGCAAAACAGCCCCATTGATCTGTTTGCATTTCTCTCTATCTCTGTGACAGTCACTGCTCCTGACAAGCACTCCTTTGAAGAGGAAGAAATGTTTGCATTCTTTTAATTGTGAGACGGAACTGTCATCTCTGTCTTGTCATGGAGCATAGGTTAAACTTTTGAAAAAGAGACAAATGTTTGTTTGCAGTGTTTGAATAAAGTTCATGTCTCTCTACAACCTCCTGTGTTTCTGCGCAAATCTGTGACCCAAGCATGACAATATAAAAATAACCATATAAACATATGGTTTCTACTTCGCGGATTTTCTTATTTCGCAGGTGGCTCTGGAACGCAACCCCCGCAATGGAGGAGGGATTACTGTATCTATATCTGTCTATATATATATAATTCACTAAGCAGCCGACCATGGCACGCAAGACGCAAGACAGAGCCACGCCCACCAACTCACAGAGCCCCGCCCACCAATAATTCACTAAGCAGCCGACCATGGCATGCAAGACAGAGACCATGGGATGCGCACGACAGAGCCACGCCCGCCAACTCACAGAGCCCCGCCCACCAACTCTAAGACCATGGGATACGCATGACAGAGCCCCGGCTGCCAACTCTAACCCTCCTCCCGCATTCACCCTAGCTCTTGAGGCATACACACTGCCTGCTCATGTGCCAGCACGCAACACCTCACCAAATACCGCCTCAGTCGCTTTCGTCTCTGCTACAGTCCACATGCACCTCTGAGTCATGTTGACTTTTCATTGTTCTTTTCGGTTCCGGCTGCTTTTCTATATATAATCCACTAAGTCGCCCGACCATGGGATATGCACGCACGCACGCAAGACAAAGCCCCGACCCGCCAACTCTAACCCTCCTCCTGTAACACTACGACAAACTCAACACAGAACAGAAACACTCTGTTGCCACTATTTTACACACTGCATACAGTGATTCCCATCCCCGACAAACATGCTTCTTCTTAGATGGTCCTGCAGGACCAGGGAAAACCTTTGTCTACAAAACCCTGATTCATACCATCAGAGCTAGGGGAGACATTCCTACAACCGTAGCATCTACAGGAATAGTTGCAAGATTGTTAACGGGTGGACGAACTACACATTCCGTTTTTAAAATACCGTTGAGGCTGAATACTACTTCCACATGCAACATCAAACCTACCTCGCCACACGCTCAACATCTTCTGCTATCCAAATTGATAATATGGGACGAGGCGCCAATGACACATGCATACGCATTCCAGGCAGTTGACAGGTTATTACGTGACCTCACGGGTGACACGCAGCCATCTGGAGGCAAAACAATACTATTGGGTGGAGATTTCCGACAAATTCTCCCCGTCGTTATGCGTGGCTCCCGAGCACTTACTGTCACCAGTTGCATTAACAAGCAACCTTTTGTGGTGTCACATACATGTTCTTACACTGACGACAAATATGAGAGCTCTTCCTGAAGAACAACATTTCGTAAAATGGCTCCTCGATGTTGGAGACGGGACAAACGGAACACCTGTGACATTGCCTTCACATTTTTTTCCTTTTATTTCTGATCCCGTTCAACAACTATATGGCGACATCGACTTCTCAACTGTCACTCTGGAACAACTCAGCATGTGAGCTATATTAAGCGTCACCAACGAAGACTTGCTACACCTTAATGAACAAGTGCTGAAACTTCTCCCTACCGACGAAGTGACTTTCACCAGCGTTGACTCCATCGTCACAGACGATCCTGCAGATCAACTTTCATTCCCCGAAGAATTTCTTAATAGTCTTACTCCCACTGGCATGCCTCCGCATAAACTCAAAATTAAAATTGGTTCAGTCATCATACTTCTCAGAAAACTCCTGCCAGCAAAAGGTCTCTGTAATGGCACTAGACTGACTGTTACCTGCATTCACCGCAATGTACTGGAGTGTAAGACTATCGTAGCTCCTACCTCACAAACTGTCCTTATTCCCCGGATATGCCTGACCCCATCAGATTCAAATTTGCCTTTTACTTTTACACGCAGACAATTTCCTGTTAGATTGGGCTTTGCAATGACAAATAATAAGGCACAGTGACAAATTTTCAAAAAGATATGCCTATATCTGCCAAAACCAGTTTTCAGTCACGGACAATTGTATGTTGCTCTCTCCAGAGATCCATCTTTCATTCACTCACAGTCTTATCCTCAAACCCACCCCATTTGGACAACTGTGTCTTTCAGGAAGTGTTCACCCATCAATAAATAATTATGCAGCGTACGCTACGCCACGGGTTGGCTAGTATTGTATATTTTTAATGTTCTGTATGTTTTGGGGACTGGTGGGAATTAGTGAGTGTGTCTATAAAATATGTACGAGGTCCACAGCCAGTCCTTGGCTTTCAGATTTATACAAGTCGTGTTGTAGGATCAGCCTGACCGTACAATACAATGCAATTTATTTTTGTATAGCCCAAAATCACACAAGAAGTGCCGCAATGGGCTTTAACAGGCCCTGCTTCTTGATAGCCCCCCAGCCTTGACTCTCTAAGAAGACAAGAAAAAATCCCAAAAAAAGAACCCTTGTAAGAAAAAAATGGAGGAAACCTTGGGAAAGGCAGTTCAAAGAGAGACCCCTTTGCAGGTAGGTTGGGCGTGCAGTGAGTGTCAAAAAGAAGGAGGTCAATATAATACAATACACAGAACAGAACAAATCCTCAATACAGTATAAAAATAAAATATTTACAACTATGGAGCAGAATTTAACAGTAGATGATGCCCCATAATATGATTTGGATTTGCTCAGAGTCCCGGAGACCTCAGCCATCAAGCGGCCTCCCCTATTGGCCATTCCACAGCTGAAACAGAGCCGGGCCAGCCAATCTGATGAAAGGACCCCTCTACCCCACAATTCCTGCGATCCTCCATCAGGGATGACTTTACCTTAGGCAGGCAAAACAACTTGGCAGGTGGGCGGTGGGCACCAAGTGCCACATTTGAGTACCGAGAAGAGAAACAGAATACGTATGAACTGGAAGCTTACTGGGGGAGTGGTGGTGGTGTGTGTGTTAACCGATTTGCACGTAGGCTAATTGGTGCTCAACTACTGACAAGTTGCCGAGTGATAATTAGGGCATAAAGAACAGCACCGGGGTGTCACACACGGCCTGATCTGCACTGTCTACTTGATTTGCACTGCACATTTTCACACAGGTAACAAGGGCACAGTGCCTGACCTATGCAGTTGATGAGTGTTATTTTAAGATATTAATACATCACTTTTGTGATTACTGAATGGTATTAAGGTTCTGTTTTTCATTTTAAAATATTTACTTTGAAAGATGATAATTTTTATAATGTCTTGAAAGAAATTGCTTGGTGATTTCAATTTAATCCCTCAACAACGCGGTGTGTCCATGAATCTTTATAATCAAATGTATGACACACTTATGGATGCCAATGTAAATATACTGCTCAAAAAATGAAAGGAACACTTTTTAATGAGAGTATAGCATCAAGTCAATGAAACTACTGGGCTATTGATCTGGTCAGTTAAGTAGCAGAGGGGCTTGTTAATCAGTTTCAGCTGCTTTGGTGTTAATGAAATTAACAACAGGTGCACTAGAGGGGCAACAATGAGACGACCCCCAAAACAGGAAAGGGTTAACAGGTGGAGGCCACTGACATTTTTCCCTCCTCATCTGTTTTTTCACTCGTTTTGCATTTGGCTACAGTCAGTGTCACTACTGGTAGCATGAGGCAATACCTGGACCCTACAGAGGTTGCACAGGTAGTCCAAATTCTCCAGGATGGCACATCAATACGTGCCATTGCCAGAAGGTTTGCTCCCAGCACAGTCTCAGGGGCATGGAGGAGATTCAAGGAGACAGGCAGTTACTCTAGGAGAGCTGGACAGGGCCCCTCGTAGAAGGTCCTTAACCCATCAGCAGGACTGACTGGTATCTGCTCCTTTGGGCAAGGAGGAACAGGATGAGCACTGCAAGAGCCTACAAAATAACCCCCAGAAGACCACTGTTGTGAATGTTTCTTATCAAACAATCAGAAACAGACTTCATAAGGGTGGCCTGAGGTTCCTGACGTCTTCTAGTGGGCCCTGTGCTCACTGCCCGGCACCGTGGAGCTCGACTGGCATTTGTCATAGAGTACCAGAATTGGCAGGTCCACCACTGGTGCCCTGTGCTTTTTACAGATGAGAGCAGGTTCACCCTGAGCACATGTGACAGACGTGAAAGAGTCTGATGAAGCCGTGGAGAACGTTGTGCTGCCTGGAACATCATTCAGCATGACCACTTTAACCACTAAGTCTTTTAAATTATTATTATTATTATTATTATTATTATATTAATCTAGCATAAAAATAAAATTAAACAATCAAAACAGCAACTGTACCACAGCTCCTGATTTACTTCAAACAATAATCATCTATCCCAAATAGACTTGTATTAAAACTTGGGTTAAAATATCGTTCTCCATTGTTCACCACCATCTACTGTATGAGATTTGCTCTTTCCATGCTAAAAAAGTTCTCCATAGTCCAACTGTTACTGGAAGAAAACCGCTCTGCGCTCGTGCAATAATTGAATAATTGTACAGTACTTCAATATTTGCATTGGAAATGATACAATAAATAGGAATTATGGGTAAATATTTAAAGACAGTTATTATATTTAGATTTTATTGGATTTTGTGAATATATTAATTTTCTAAGTTTACGTCATGTATTTAACTGAAGTGGGGTGGCATAGTGGCACAGTGTTAGTGATGTTATCTCGCAGTAAGGAGAGCAGGGTTAGTGTCCCGGGTCCTCCTTGTGTGGTGTTTGCAGGTTCTGCTTATGTCTGTGTGGGTTTCCTGCAGATGCTTGTCCCCCCCACCACCACTGTCCAAAGGCATTCAGGTTAGGTGTATTGGCCCTCGTGTGTGTGTGTGGTGTGTGGGTTTACCTGTGTGTTCACCCCTGTGATGGACTAGTGCCCCATCCAAGGTTTTTTTTTTCCTGCCGTGTGCCCTCTGCTGGCTGGAATAGGATCCAGCTCCCCATGGACCACGGTAGAAAAATGTAATTGAAATGTACACTGTATGCTAGGGAGCTGCCATGATATGATTATAATTAGACTGTCACCATCATTGTAAGGTACCTGTTTGGTTGGTGGTTTAAATAGAAACATACAGCACCCCTGAAGAAGATAAGTATCAGTTTGGTTACCGTACGTGAAATAAGTGGTTTTGTTCTTTAGAGAAATGTTAACTAAAACATAAATAAATACATAATTAAAGCTACTAATACTGCCTAATTCCTAGGTGTTTTATGAAATGTCACATTTCATGAGCGTTTTTTTTCAGTTTTGTAGACATACATTGTAATAAATATTCAGACATTCCCTTGATATTCTCTATTTGTCAATGCACTGGTCTGTATCCAGATCCTTAATATTTCAAACCTTCCCAGTCCTGTCACCTCTCTCGAGTCTCCAGGTTTCTGTGTACAGGTCTGGCAGTGATGATTTCACTCAAAATAAAGGAGGTGGTGGAGAACCATTAATGGCTTCCACTAAAGCGGCAAAAATGCCGGCCCAGGAAACTTCTTAAAGGTTTCTGCTTGAACTACAACTCTTTCCGAAAAGAACTGCCTCCTGGCTTCAGTCCTAAATGCACTTCACCTTCATTTTCAGATGCACCATAGCCAGCACCTACAGTGCCCATCATAATATTTGGGACAAAGACACATTTTTCCTTCATTTACCCCTTTGCTCCACAGTATAAAATTACAAATCAAACAATTTAGACCTGAATAAAGTGTGCATTGTAGACTTTCATTTAAGGAGATTTGCATACATTTCAGTTACACAACACTTTTTCTACATGGTCCCCCCATTTCAGGACACCATATTGTTGGACACAGTCGGCATCACAGGTGTTTGTGAGTCCTCGGGTGTGTTTCGTTACTTCAGTATTTTCCTTGGTTTTCTTCTTCCTTTTGGAGTCTGTAGTTGCCATCGTTCAACATGAGAAAAAGAGCTGTGCCCATGACAGTCAAAGAATCCATTATGAGGCTAAATAACAAGAATAAAACCTTGGGATGACTTAAGTCAACTGTCTGGAATATCATTAAGAAAAAAGAAAACACTGGAGAGTTGAATACAGTAATCTCTCCTCCATCGCGGGGGTTGCGTTCCAGAGCCACCCGCGAAATAAGAAAATCCGCGTAGTAGATACCATATGTTTATATGGTTATTTTTATATTGTCATGATTGGGTCACAGATTTGCGCAGAAACACAGGAGGTTGTAGAGAGACAGGAACGTTATTCAAACACTGTAAACAAACATTTGTCTCTTTTCAAAGTTTAAACTGTGCTTCCATGACAAGACAGAGATGACAGTTCTGTCTCACAATTAAAAGAATGCAAACATATCTTCCTTTTCAAAGGAGTGCACGTCAGGAGAGAGAGAACAAAGCAAGCAGTCAAAAAAAAAAATCAATAGGGCTGTTTGCTTTTAAGTATGCGAAGCACCGCCGGTACAAAGCTGTTGAAGGCGGCAGCTCACACCCCCTCCGTCAGGAGCAGGAAGAGAGAGAGAGACAGAGAAAAACAAAGTCAAAAATCAATACGTGCCCTTTGAGCTTTTAAGTATGCGAAGCACCGTGCAGCATGTCGTTTCAGGAAGCAGCTGCATACAGAAGGTAGCAACGTCCGTATCGTCTAGGTGTGCGAACAGCCCCCCCTGCTCACACCCCCCTACGTCAGCGCAAGAGAGAGAGAGAGAGAGAAAGTAAGTTGGGTAGCTTCTCAGCCATCTGCCAATAGCGTCCCTTGTATGAAATCAACTGGGCAAACCAACTGAGGAAGCATATACCAGAAATTAAAAGACCCATTGTCCGCAGAAACCCGCGAAGCAGCGAAAAATCCGCGATATATATTTAAATATGCTTACATATAAAATCCGCGATGGAGTGAAGCCGCGAAAGGCGAAGCGCGATATAGCGAGGGATCACTGTAATCAAAAAGGGACTGGTAGGCCAATGAAGACCTTCATTGCTGACGACAGAAGAATCCTCACTATGGTAAATCCTCACTATGGAATCCTCACTTCCTCCTCTTAACATATAAAGCATTAAATGGCCGAGGTCCGGCTTACTTGTCTGAACTTATCATGACTTACAAACCAGAGCGCACATTAAGATCTCAAGATGCCGGTCTGATTATGATTCCAAGAATTAATAAAATAACAATGGGAGGTCGGGCTTTTAGTTACAGGACCCCTAAACTGTGGAATGGTCTGCCTACTACTATAAGAGATGCCCCTTCGGTCTCAGCTTTTAAATCCCGGCTGAAGACTCACTACTTCAGTTTTAGCACACCCTGACTAGAGCTGCTGATTAACTGTACAGACTGCATCTCTGTTGTTTAGTCATTAGCACTAAAACTTAAGTAACATCCATCCATCCATCCATTTTCCAACCCGCTGAATCCGAACACAGGGTCACAGGGGTCTGCTGGAGCCAATCCCAGCCAACACAGGGCACAAGGCAGGAAACAATCCTGGGCAGGGAGCCAACCCACCACAGACATAAGTAACATGATAGTTAGAATTGGATACTAACCCTCACCTATTCTGTTTCTCTTCTTGGTACTGAAAGGTGGCACTTGGTGCCCACGGCCCACCTGCCAGGTTGTTTTGCCTGCCTAAGGTAAAGTCATCCCTGATGGAAGATCGCAGGAATCATGGGAAGGAGGGGGTCCTTTCATCGGATTGGCTGGCCCAGCGCTGTTTCAGCCATGGAATGGCCAAATGGGGGAGGCAGCTTGATGGATGAGGTCTCCAGGACTCTAAACAAATCCAAATCTTCTAATGTGATATCATCTACTGTTTAAATTCTGCTCTGTACTTCTAAAATTTTTATTTTTAAACTGTATTGAGGATTTGTTCTGTTCTGTGTATTGTATTGTATTGTATTGACCCCGCTTCTTTTTGACACCCCACTGCATGCCCAACCTACCTGGAAAGGGGTCTCTTTTGAACTGCCTTTCCCAAGGTTTCTCCCATTTTTACCTACAAGGTTTTTTTTGGGAGTTTTTTCCCTGTCTTCTTAGAGAGTCAAGGCTGGGGGGGCTGTCAAGAGGCAGGGCCTGTTAAAGCCCATTGCGGCACTTCTTGTGTGATTTTGGCTATACAAAAAAAATAAATTGTATTGTATCGTATTGTATTGTAAAGAAAAAGATCCCAAACGCCTGTCCAACAAATGAGAAACAGTCTTCAGAAGGTAGACATGTGTGTGTGTCAGAGACGACTATCAGCAGAAGACTTCATGAAGAGACAAAAATGAATCTGCATCAGAGTGATGGCGAGACCAAAGTGTGGAGACAGAAAGGAACTTCCCAAGATCCAAAGCAGACCACCTCAACTGTTTGTAGCGGCTGCCACATGTAGTATTGTCCCGTTGTCAGTTTGCATCTCCTTAGGGTGTACATCTGGAAATGGGTTGCCAAACATATAGAAGTACACCTTTAAGGGGAAGGCACAGAGCGGATGGGACGGTTGGGCTGAAAACGATTTAACCGGAAAAGAATGGGGGGAGAGAGAGAAAGAGACACCGAGTGGTGAAGCAAAGAGAAGCAGCATGTTAGTGCCAAGAAATCACCAGCTTACCACCTGCTGGAAGAAGGTTTTATTTCACTCAGGGATATAAGGGAGACGTGTCTCTGAAGACAAATTTTATTGTGGTTTCACTGGACCAATTTTTGTTATATTGCATCAGCTGCCAGAGTACTCTGTGGGGCTTCCAGCATTTCACCATGCTCTTGAACTGTAAGGACAGTGATCCTATTTGGGGATGATGTCAGGTGGGAACATCTCGCACCCTAATCTGAAAACAAATTGTCTTTGTACTTGTTTCCTGGGGGATTACATAAATTGTCTTGTCTGTTAATATGTAAATATACCTTTTTTCCTTTCATTGCTTTGATGCTTGTTATTTTATGCTGATCTGGGGTGTGTGGTGAGTGGGTCTAAAATAAGGTTGAGCATTGGGCACATCACCCCGAAAGATTTCAATAATGAACTGCTTTTCTGTAGCAGTATTCTGATCGTGCAGCGAGCATAGGTTTAGTTGTTCTCCCGAGACGGTGGTACATGTTAAACATGGTAATAGGGGTATAGCTGTAACAGGTCCTGGCACACTTCCCTTCATTGGTGGTGGAACTGCAATGAATTCTGAGGGGTAGAGAAACATCTGATCTGTGCAAGTTCCAGTAAATGCCTCCAAATTCACTGGACATCACATCACCCTACAACAAGATACAATACAGTTTATTTTTGTATAGCCCAAAATCACACAAGAAGTGCCGCAATGGGCTTTAAACAGGCCCTGCCTCTTGACAGCCCCCCAGCCTTGACTCTCTAAGAAGACAAGGAAAAACTCCCAAAAAAAACCTAGTAGGGAAAAAATGGAAGAAACCTTGGGGAAAGGCAGTTCAAAGAGAGACCCCTTTCCATGTAGGTTGGGCGTGCAGTAGGTGTCAAAATAATGGGGTCAATACAATACAATACAATACACAGAACAGAACAAATATTCAATACAGTATAAAAATAAAAATTTTAGAAGTATGGAGCAGAATTTAACAGTAAATGATATCACATAATAAGATTTGGATATATTTAGAGTCCTGGAGACCTCATCCATCAAGCTGCCTCCCCCATTTGGCCATTCCACGGCTGAAACAGTGCTGGGCCAGCCAATCTGATGAAAGGACCCCTCCTTCCCATGATTCCTGCGATCCTCCATCAGGGATGACTTTAATAGGTGAGGGTTAGTATCCAATTATAACTATCATGTTATTTATGTTTTAGTGCTAATGACTAACAACAGAGATGCAGTCTGTACAGTTAATCAGCAGCTCTAGTCAGGATATGCTAAAGATGATGACCACAAACATACTGCTAAGGCAACACAAGAGTTTTTCAAAACTCTTGAATGACCAAGCCAGTCACCCAACTGAAATCCAACTGAGCAGGCCTTCACTATGATGAAGAGAAAACGTAAGGTGACAAGCCCCCCAAAACAAGCAGGAGCTGAAGATGGCTGCGTTAGAGGCTTTCAAGCACCTGGTGATATTTATGAATCAAAGACTTCAAGCAGTCATTGCATGCAAGGGATATGCGACAAAGTAACTAAATATGATGGCTTTAATAGACCTGCCACTGCTGTGTCCAAACATTATGGTGCCCTGAAATGGGGGACCAATGTATAAAAAGTGTTGTGTGACTGAAATGTACAAAAAACCCCTTAAAATTAAAGTCTGCAATGTGCACTTTAATCACCGTGTCTAAATTGTTTGATTTTGTAATTTTAAACTGAGGAGCAGACAGTGGGGTAAATCAAAGAAAAATGTGTCTTTGTCGCAAACATTATGGAGGGCATTGCATTCTGGTGCCCACTTGGGTTGGGTACATTTACTGTAATTAACACTAATCAGAGGCTTTCTCAAGATCTTAGAAATGCCTTATAGGTGCACCTAGGACCCCCTGCTCCAAATTGCTAACAAATAGAAGATAATGTCGCCATTGCCAGGATGTTCCCAGCAGGAGTTGTTAGTACCCAATTTTAGGAACACACAAAAGAGAACGCGGGTTAAAAATAAAAAAAGCTACAGAGCTGGAAAGCTTTCTGTTTGTGTAGCACATCCGCTCCTTTTCACAACGCCCCGCTTTGATTTCACGCACATTAAAAAGATGTAACATTTTGCAGACCAACTCCCTGCGGAATTTCAAAGGTAGCAGACGGGAGTTCCATCTATAAATTCTCTGGATGTTTTCTGGGCTTTTATATAACTGGCAATCATTTTTTTGTGCCGTAAATTCATCTGAAAATAATGACATTTATTAATGTGTGCTCAAAAATAGAGCCTATCATTTAATTAGGCCACGGATTAATTAATAATGAGCATATGCCTCGAGCATGTAGAAAGAGTGTCTGAACAGAAAAAGGCAGAAACAATGTGACTGGAGACAATTAACGGAACAGGGAAGAATAGCAAAGGAAGACGGACATTTGTCAGGAAAATAGTTGCTGATTTGAGCTTTTAATTTTTTATGCCCCTCGATACAAAAAAAAAAAAAAATCTTTTAATGAATTGAATTCTTAGCTGTGGGCTTATTGATGTTCTCTGTCTGCATTGTGTGTGTGTGTGTGTGCGTGTGTGTGTGTGTGTGTTTGGGTTGAAAATTTCATCGATTTTATTTTCTATTCTTTTCCAGATGGAAACTCCAGTGGTACCGCACTGTACTGAAATGTATTTGAGTCAGGAAAGCTGAGCACAGGAAGCAGGTTCAGGCTTCTGTGGTGCACTCAGTGTCCTTGACATGCTGAAGTTGTATCCATGTGATTTATGTGGATGCTAAAACAATGTCAGAATTATACGTTTTATTTGATTCTGATTTTCCAAAACTTTCAGAGACCAAAATGTGCGGAAATCTATCTATCTGATAAGTATCAGTATGGTTACAGTACGTGAAATAAGTGGTTTTGTTCTTTAGAGAAATGTTAACTAAAACATAAATAAATACATAATTAAAGCTACTAATACTGCCTAATTCCTAGGTGTTTTATGGGACAGCTGGTGGGACATGGCCGGCCCAGGACTAAACCCTAAGCTCTGACAACTGCACTAAATTCATGATGGCAGCATCGTAGGTGGACGAATGAACTCCCCAATCCCTGCTCTGTTGATCATGCTCAGCTCTCTAAGGACAACATACATTGACGATCATACTTGATTCATCTAGTTCTAATCTACTCAACCACCCTCCCCATTTTGAAGATTGCACACAATTTTTCGAGGGGAACCACCTCACTTCTCCCTGCTTAAGACGTTCGCACTAAATTCGTGGAGGGGGACTGGGGAAGGCTGTGAACACCATCTTTTTTTGTGTCTGAGTTTCAACTTTGTGTCTCTGCGTTTCCATGCATTTGTTTAGGCTTTGATGTTTTATGAGATCTAGCCATTGGTTCATGAATAGTCCATTATAAGGCATTAAAAACAAAAATAAAGTTGCGCTTACCATTAGTTACAAAGCTGGAGAGGGTATTAAAACATACAGTAAGAAGCATGTTTGATTAAGGACAATGCAGAAAAAATGACATAGCCAATGCAAAAAAATTTACAGTCAAACCAAATACCAGAAACATAAAGACAATGATATGCTGGGGCGCCTTTGTCTTTCCACTGCCATGCTGGCATTTCTTGAGCCCGGGGCTAAAGCGGAGTGGTGAAAGATTCAGTTTGCAGCGTAAACAGAAAAGCTCTCTAAGACCACATGGGAATCTTTTTATTTTTATATACAGCATATTATAATCCCGTAAATACTTTGCCATTTAAAAAATAATTATCTTAATAACTCATATTAGCCAGTGTCTTAGCATAAATAATTCATAGAGCATTGTTGCTAACTAGAGAAGAGTTCTTTTAAAGGCACTGCTGATCGACAGTGGGCACCATTGCTGTGTTAGGTGCTGCCAAGGATATGTCTACTCATCCATCGATTTTCAAACCTGCTTAATTCACTTCAGAGTCGTGGGGATCCTGGGCCTTTTCTGGCAGCATTGTGTGGAAAGTAGAGCCCACCCCAGGGGACACTCATGCGTTCGCCTATATTCCTCCATTCAGAGCCCAGTTACAATCCTTAACAAACTTGACACGCACAATTCTTTTGGAATAATGGAAAATAATAATGTATAGAATAACGTATTCTCAGAACAGTGCTTCTAAATTTAAAGTAGAATAGTAAAAAATAAAATCCTGACCCTGCATTTAAATATCTCTTTTAGCCAAAATTTAACTTATTGTTTGAACAAAATGTTATGAAATGAAAATATGAAATTCCCACACATAGATATACTTGACTGTCTGAGGGCTTGTGTAGGAGTGGGAGGCTGGGAGAGACCTTGACCTAAAATCACACAACCGGGTGTCTGTTGCTTGAGGGAGAAAGGAGGACCAGAGAAGTGTGTGAAGATTCTCCAAGATATGTATGAGGAAGTGAGGACTTGGGGTAGAAGCCATGTTGGGGTAACAGACAAGATCCCAGTTAGAGTAGGTCTGCTCCAGGGATCTTCTTTAAGTCCTTCCCTCTTTGATCTAGTTGTGGATGTGTTGAGCATGTGGGATGGCCGGCAGGCTTTCTCGGCTGGGACGCCCTTGGAATGGACAACACATTATCTCCCCCCGTAGCACAAACCTCTGGTTTGCAGCAGTGCCTCAGATTCCTACAGGGCAGCATGGGACGTGGAGTTCCTCAACTTAGCCCTGTTGGGTTCCTACATCATGAGGTTTCCGTCTCATCCGGAAATGCTTTCGTATCACGTGTATAGATAGATAGATAGATAGATAGATAGATAGATAGATAGATAGATAGATAGATAGATAGATAGATAGATAGATAGATAGATAGATAGATAGATAGATAGATAGATAGATAGATAGATAGATAGATAGATAGATAGATAGATAGATAGATAGATAGAAGACCAGAAGTACTGCTGGGTAGAATATAAAAGGAGCTGCCTACCTCAAAATGATAAGGAAGGTGGATGAAACCTGCAAGGAGGAGTGGAGGAGGCAGTATCAATGAAAGAGAGGGAAAGACAAAGAATGTGCTTATCATAACTGTGGCTGTGGTGGTGGGAAACCATCCATCCATCCATCCATTCTCTTCCGCTTATCCGAAGTCAGGTCGCGGGGGTAGCAGCTTGAGCAGAGATGCCCAGACTTCCCTCTCCCTGGCCACTTCTTCTAGCTCTTCCGGGAGAATCCCGAGGCGTTCCCAGGCCAGCCGGGAGACATAGTCCCTCCAGCGTCTCCTGGGTCTTCCCCGGGGGCCTCCTCCCGGTTGGACGTGCCCGAACACCTCACCAGGGAGGCGTCCAGGAGGCATCCTAATTAGATGCCCGAGCCACCTCATCTGACTCCTCTCGATGTGGAGGAGCAGCAGCTCTACTCTGAGCCCCTCCCGGATGACTGAGCTTCTCATCCTATCTTTAAGGGAGAGCCCAGACACCCTGCGGAGGAAACTCATTTCAGCCGCTTGTATTCGCGATCTCGTTCCTTCGGTCACAACCCATAGCTCATGACCATAGGTGAGGGTAGGAACATAGATCGACTGGTAAATTGAGAGCTTTGCCTTATGGCTCAGCTCCTTTTTCACCACGACAGACCGATGCAGAGCCCGCATCACTGCGGATGCCGCACCGATCCGCCTGTCGATCTCACGCTCTATTCTTCCCTCACTCGTGAACAAGACCCCAAGATACTTTAACTCCTCCACTTGAGGCAGGATCTCGCTCCCAACCCTGAGAGGGCACTCCACCCTTTTCCGGCTGAGGACCATGGTCTCGGATTTGGAGGTGCTGACTCCCATCCCAGCCGCTTCACACTCAGCTGCGAACCGATCCAGAGAGAACTGAAGATCACGGCCTGATGAAGCAACACTTGGCTTAAAGTGTTTACCCCCGATAAAAGACTCTTTGGGCTTTTAACTTGTGTCCGTACCTGCTTGGGTTTGGTGTCCACATGAGTCAAGGGATAAATGATCAATCCCCCCCTGTGCTGGCTTTTTGCTGAGGACATGGTGTTTTGTAGCACCAGAAAAGAGGCAGCGGAGAGGAAGTTGGAAGAATGGAGAAAGGCTTTGGAAGATAGAGGACTGAAGATAAATAGGAAGAAGACAACTTGTCTGTGGTTTAATAATGATCAGGATACAAAAGTTAGCCTGTAGGGAGAGTTTGTTATTTTTTTTTTTTGAAAAGAGAGCACATGTGAGACAAAATGTTTTATTTGATTGACATGGAAAAAATGTTTGGTCACCATCCACACACACACACACACACACACTCACACACACACACACACAAAGGAGCACCAATACTCATGCATACCCATGCAATGATCTAATCAGCCAATCATGCAGCAGCATCACAACACATAAACTCATGCAAATAAAGATGAGGAGCTCCAGTTAATATTCCCATCAAATACCAGAATTCAGAGGTCTTATAGAGTCAAATAGAGGGTCAGCACACGGAGGTAGTTGTAATATTTAATATTTTATTGCTAAGCCATTTTTTAAAGCAATGAAAGGTTTTATAACACAAATCCACTGTCCTATACTAGCTGCACTTTACTAGGATCATGGTACATGAGAATAATTGGAGAAGAATACAACAAATGTCTGATGATAAGCCATCACTGTTGCCACGATATTTACTCCTGGACACAAGTGACGGAAAGAGAAAGAAAACCATGGAGACTTAATAAGTGCCAGACAAAACAACTGCTTCAGTCATAAAGAAATAAATATGAAAAAGCATTTCGATAAAATAAATCCCCATCTACTCTGCATGATAGCATACAGTAGTATATGCCTGCAGAATAATAACAAACACATTAATCAGCCTGAATAACTTACAGCAGCAATGGAAAACTGAAAAAGATCACAGTGGCTGCATTCTTAAGATCGTGACTGAAAATAATACTTTTTAAATAAGTAATCTAATTCTCTAAGCAGCATGGCCTCTGGGAGGGCTGTGCTTTCTTTGCTGTCATTGTCCTTAATTTCAAATCAGGGTGTCTGGCAGCTTTCTGTTTTCTATCGCTGTCATTTTCCCATGAGCGCTATGCTTCTTGTTTCATGCTAATCATTACTAATAATCAGCCACATAGCGCGCTCGCACTGAATTAGTAATGGCAAAGCATGCAAAAACTCCACTTCCCACTGCTTTGCAAAATCAGGATCACGCACTAAATATAATTCAGAATGCTGACAGCCAAAACTGTGCTTGTTGCAAAGATCTAAATCAGACTGACTATTAGAAGATCAGGCAGCAAATGGAATTCAGCAGATGGCTAACACGATCCGGAGATATCCGAAAACATTGGAGATGTCAGACGCCTAGATTATTTCGGATGGGCAAGCCGAAGCCTCCTATCAGTTGTAGGGAAATAACCGAAGAATCAAAATAAACAGAAAACATGCAGAGCAGCGAATGGAGAATTCACTGGCGTGGAAGGGTGAGGCTGGGGATGGAGTTGCTGCTCGCGACAATCAAGGCCGAGCCGGGTAATGACAGCCTTTCTATTTCCAGGGATTTCCCTTCAGTATGAATTTCCTTTTAATTAGTAAAACTCTATAAACTTGCCAGGTGCAGCAGACTCGGTTTTTATTCATAGCTGTAATTAAAATTCCTGAGCCTGAGAGTCCATCTTCCTTTCCAGTTTCTTAAAATGGTAATTTAATTCAGGGGAAATTCAGCGGCCATATTTTATTGATGCAATTGAAAGTACCTGTTTAAGCGAAGTGAATTTGGTTCCAGAAGTTGACCTTTTATAATCTGAACTTGTTTTTTTTATGATCTGGTTAGCTAATTTGCAAGAAAAAAACATTGAGGGTATAAGTGCAATACTGATAAAATTTTCAGCATTTGATGGATGTTAAAATATGAAATAGCATAAAGCTGGCATTTTATAACCAATTGAAAGTCGCTTCGGTCCATCGTGACAGCGCTAAGCGCATTCACTCCTGTATACTCGTCCTCATCCTTAGTAATCCACTTCATGTGGGCACAATCACAGGCTACGCTCGATTACTCATTCTCCTTCTCGAGACGTTTTTGGAATTTCCCTCAAGTGAGCCCTGGAAAAATGTGCAAACTGATCGATGGTTAAAGCTGGAAAAACGTGGTATTACTGCAAATAAGTAAACGTCATTCAGTCAGACAATCAGTCAGTGATTTTCTAACCTGCTTAATCCAGAACAGGGTCATGGGGGGTGCTGGAGCCTATCCCATCTAGAACAGGGTGCAAGGCAGGAAACAAACTCTGGACACGGAACAGTCCATCACAGGGCAAACACACACACACAAACACACCCAGACCACACACTAGGGCCAATTTAGCATCACCAATCTAAATCTGCCGTCACACACATGCGCATAGGAGACAGCTAAAGGGTCTGAATGAGAGTAATTCCATGCCAGACTGGGGGGACGGAATGCACTAATGCCACCCCGCTGCCTGCGCTTGGGAAAGGAGATCATAACCTGGTTCAGCTTCAGCCTCACTATAAACCAAAAGTTAGAGTCCTACCTGTAACCACACGATCATTCAGGAAGTGGACCCCGGAGGCTGAGAATACTCTGAGAGAACTTTTTGGAACTACAGACTGGGATATCCTGCAGGGATCTCATAGTGAGAACATTGAGGAAGTTGTTGACTGCACTACTGACTACATCAACTTCTGTATGGACATTGTAGTTCCAGTAAGAACAGTACGCTGCTATGCTAATAACAAGCCATGGATTACAAGTGACATCAAGGGCCTTTTGAATCAGAAGAAAAGGGCTTTTAAAGACGGTGATCAGCATGAGCTCAAGCGCGTGCAGAAGGAACTCCGAGTCCAACTCAGGGCGGCGAAGGAGCAGTACAGGAGAAAGCTGGAGCAGAAGTTGCAGAATAACAGCATGAAGGAAGTGTGGGATGGGATGAAGATCATCACTGGCTGCAGCTCGAAGCGGGGTACCACCATTGAGAGAGACGTGAAGAGAGCAAACCAAATGAACAACTTTTTTAACAGGTTTGACCACCCTAACCCACTCTCACTCTCACCTCGGAGTACTGCACCCTCCACACATCCTTCTGCTGATACCAGCATAGGAAAGACATCCCCACCCATAATAACAACAGCGCAAGTGAGCAGAGAGCTGAGGAGACTTCGTGCCAGCAAAGCAGCGGGTCCAGATGGAGTATCACCACGACTGCTGAAGGTCTGTGCATCGGAGCTGGGGGGTCCTCTACAGCACATCTTCAACCTGAGCCTGGAACAGGGGAGAGTCCCGAGGCTTTGGAAAACATCTTGTATCACCCCAGTCCCAAAGGTATCACGTCCTAGTGAGCTGAATGACTTTCGGCCTGTTGCTCTGACATCACATGTGATGAAGACCATGGAGAGGCTGCTGCTTCACCACCTTAGGCCACAGGTTCAACACGCCCTTGACCCTCTGCAGTTTGCATATCAGGAGAAGGTGGGAGCGGAAGATGCCATCATCTATATGCTACACCGATCCCTCTCTCACTTGGACAGAGGCAGTGGTGCTGTAAGAATTATGTTTCTAGACTTCTCTAGCGCCTTCAACACAATCCAACCTCTGCTCCTTAGGGACAAGCTGACAGAGATGGGATTAGATTCATACCTAGTGGCATGGATCGTGGACTATCTTAAAGACAGACCTCAGTATGTGCGTCTTAGGAACTGCACGTCTGACATTGTGGTCAGCAACACAGGAGCGCCACAAGGGACTGTACTTTCTCCGGTCCTGTTCAGCCTATATACATCGGACTTCCAATACAACTCGGAGTCCTGCCATGTGCAAAAGTTCGCTGATGACACTGCTATCGTGGGCTGTATCAGGAATGGGCTGGAGGAGGAGTATAGGGACCTAATCAATGACTTTGTTAAATGGTCCGACTCAAACCACCTACACCTGAACACCAGCAAAACCAAGGAGCTGGTGGTGGATTTTAGGAGGCCCAGACCCCTCATAGACCCAGTGATCATCAAAGGTGACTGTGTGCAGATGGTGCAGACCTATAAATATCTGGGAGTGCAGCTGGATGATAAATTAGACTGGACTGCCAATACTGATGCGCTGTGCAAGAAAGGACAAAGCCGGTTATACTTCCTTAGAAGGCTGGCTTCCTTCAACATCTGCAATAAGATGCTGACAGATGTTCTATCAGACAGTTGTGGCGAGCGCCCTCTTCTACGCAGTGGTGTGCTGGGGAGGCAGCATTAAGAGGAAAGACGCCTCACGCCTGGACAAACTGGTGAGGAAGGCAGGCTCTATTGTTGGCATGGAGCTGGACAGTTTAACATCTGTGGCAGAGCGAAGGGCGCTCAGCAGGCTCCTATCAATTATGGAGAATCCACTGCATCCACTAAATAATGTCATCTCCAGACAGAAGAGCAGCTTCAGCGACAGACTGCTGTCACTGTCCTGCTCCACAGACAGATTGAGGAGATCGTTCCTCCCCCAAACTATGCGACTCTTTAATTCCACCAGGGGGGGGTAAACGTTAATATTTAACATTATACATAGTTATTGTCTGTTTTTTTTTTTTTTTTTTTTTCTCACCTGTATTATTATCATTCTTTAATTTAATATTATTTATTGTATCAGTATGCTGCTGCTGAAGAATGTGAATTTCCCATCGGGATTAATAAAGTATCTATCTATCTATCTATCTATCTATCTATCTATCTATCTATCTATCTATCTATCTATCTATCTATCTATCTATCTATCTATCTATCTATCTATCTATCTATCTATCTATCTAACTCTTTTTCTCACTTCTCTGTAGACCAGTTACAGGGAAATCCCACCTGGCCCCGATGATGTCTCTTCTGATCCAATCCATCTGCAACCCTCCCACCACCCCCTGAGCCAATTAAGAGACTCACTTCCGGTTCATAGCCCACTGATGATGTCACTTCCTGTTCCGCGTACACCAATGACTTCACTTCTGAAGTCCCAATGACATCGCTTCCAGTTCCGATCCTAGGGATGGTGTCACTTCCTCCGCTCTCCTTTAAAGCCGCCATCTTTGCGCCAACAAGGCAGTCCAGTTGTGGACTCGAACCTGTACAATTCTGTACCAAAAAATGATCCATTGCAGCCACTAACAATATACGGGTGGCTGCCCCAAACCTTTTTTTTGTGTGGCTCCTTGTCGTACTTATGACACTACCCAACATGCATGTCTTTGAACAGGGAGAGAAAACTGAGGTCCCCAGAGGACACCCATGCTGTCAAGGGGAGAACATGTAACTTCCGTGTAGAAAGGACCCAGGTCATGAATACTGATCTCCTTACTGGGAGGCAGCAGCACAATCATTGCCCCCATAATTAAAGGTGTCTTGAAACCTGAAAAATCAATCATAAAGTCAGACCCTGACTAATACGTGACAGGAGTGGGCAGGAAGAGGAGTATAGGAACCTAATCAAGAGACTTTGTTAAATGGTGCAACTCAAACCACCTACAACTGAACACCAGCAAAACCAAGGAGCTGGTGGTGGATTTTAGGAGGACCAGGCCCCTCATGGACCCCGTGATCATCAGAGGTGACTGTGTGCAGAGGGTGCAAACCTATAAATACCTGGGAGTGCAGCTGGATGATAAATTGGACTGGACTGCCAATACTGATGCTCTGTGTAAGAAAGGACAGAGCTGACTATACTTCCTTAGAAGGCTGGCGTCCTTCAACATCTGCAATAAGATGCTGCAGATGTTCTATTAGACAGTTGTGGCGAGCGCCTTCTTCTACATGGTGGTGTGCTGGGGAAGCAGCATAAAGAAGAGGGACGCCTCACGCCTGGACAAACTGGTGAGGAAGGCAGGCTCTATTGTAGGCATGGAGCTGGACAGTTTGACATCCGTGGCAGAGTGACGGGCGCTGAGCAGACTCCTATCAATTATGGAGAATCCACTGCATTCACTGAACAGGATCATCTCCAGACAGAGGAGCAGCTTCAGTGACAGACTGCTGTCACTGTCCTACTCCACTGACAGACTGAGGAGATCATTCCTCCCCCACACTACGCGACTCTTCAATTCCTCCCGGGGGGGGGGGGGGGGGGGTAAACATTAATATTATTCAAAGTAATTGTCTGTTTTTACTTGCATTTTTATTACTCTTTAATTTAATATTGTTTTTTTTTTGTATCAGTATGCTGCAGCTGGAGTATGTGAATTTCCCCTTGGGATAAATAAAGTATCTATCTATCTATCTATCTATCTATCTATCTATCTATCTATCTATCTATCTATCTATCTATCTATCTATCTATCTATCTATCTATCTATCTATCTATCTATCTATCTATCTATCTATCTATCTATCTATCTATCTATCTATCTATCTATCTATCTATCTGACTAGACGTAGAGATTAGGTTTATAAACATGTATGAGATCAGAGGGCTATAATGGAGTGAGGTTATGAAGTGCTTTGAAGGTAAGTAGAAGAATTTTTAAATCAAAGCGAAATTTTACAGGAAGCCAATGAAGCTGTTTAAGAGATGGGGTCATGTGTTGCACAGAAGAGGTCTGAGTTATAATACGTGCAGTTGAATTCTGAACAAGATGGAGTTTATGGAGAAGCTTATGTGGGAGACCAAAGAGAATAGAATTATAATAATCAATGCGGGAAGTGAGCAATGCATGAGTAAGGATGGCGGTGCTGTTTAGTGTGAGGGAGGGTTGCAGGTGTGCGATGCTACAGAGATGAAAAAAAAGATGGCCATGTAACATATGGGATTCAAAAGACTCTTACCCTAAGGGGAGGGTTAGATAGATAGATAGATAGATAGATAGATAGATAGATAGATAGATAGATAGATAGATAGATAGATAGATAGATAGATAGATAGATAGATAGATAGATAGATACTTTATTAATCCCGATGGGAAATTCACATTCTTCAGCAGCAGCATACTGATACAATAAATAATATTAAATTAAAGAATGATAATAATACAGGTGAAAAAAACAGACAATAACTATGTATAATGTTAAATATTCAATAAATAAAAATAGAAAAATAAAAGTAGAAAAGTACACATACATATACAGTCATACACGGAGCTGCTGAAAAGGCAGATTGCGGTACCATCAAAATTAAACAAACAATTATTAGATTTTGATACAGCAGACTTGGAGCCAATGAGGAGAACCTCTGTCTTATGGCTATTGAGTTGGAGGAAACTGGAAGAAAACCAAGATTTTACCTGAAATAGACAGTCATTGGGGCAGGAAGGACAGAGCTGGGCTTTGTAAATATACAGAGCTGAGTATCGTCTGCATAACAATGAAAATCAATTCCAAATGTTTTAAAAATATCACCTAAAGGGAGCAGATCTATTAAAAACAGTAAGGGGCCAAGTGCTGATTCCTGGGGAGCATCTCTAGTGACTGGGAGGGATTGCGATCGAGAGTTCTTGAGAAGAACAAACTGAGTACGATTAGACAGGTATGAAGTAAACCATGCAAAAGGAGTATTGGTAATGCCAATGGCGGCTAACCAATTCAACAAAATAGTATGTGAGACGAGGCAGCAATTAGATCGGGTAACACAAGGATTGTTAAGAGCCCAGCATCAGCAGCCATCAACAGGTCATTAATGACCTTTACCAAGGCTGTTTCAGTACTATGTTTTGGACGAAAGCTGGACTGAAATGTCTCAAACAGGTTGTTATCTGTGAGATGAGTGGTAAACCTGTGCTGCCACAACGTTTTTCAAGAATTTTGGAATGAATGGTAGATTTGATATCGGATGATAATTATTGTAGTTACTGAGGTCTGTACCAGGTTTCTTTAAAATTGGAGTTAATACAGCTGATTTGAGGGATAAAGGAACAAACCCAAATCTCAGAGAGGACTGAATGATATCACTTATAATTGAAGAAAGTGAAGGCATACAGGCATTTACCAGTCGAGTAGGCATGGGATCAAGCTGGCAAGTGGCAGATCTAGATTTATGAATAAGACAAGAAAGTTCTGCTTCAGTGGGCAATTCAAACGTTGAAAGATAAGTTCAAGGAGGCTCAGTTGAAATATTTAAATAAGAATTGGCTGGCAAATATACTGAAGATGCAAGTTGTGGATGAATATTATCAATTTTGGTTTTAAAAAAGGCCAAGAATGCATCACATGTAGCAGTGCAACACATATGAGATGGAATTATATCAGGAGGTTCCAGAATTCTGTTAATAGTGGAAAACAAAGCTCTTTTGTTACTACCGGGCATGATTTGTTTAGAGTAACAAAGCACTTTTAGCTGCAGATAATGCATCTTTTTACAGACGAATGTGTTCACGATACATTTCTTTCTGCACAAAAGCAACGGACGTTTGCTTTAAAATAATGAAGCTCAAGAGTGAACCAAGGAGCAGAGCGTGCAAAGAAAACAGTCCGGGTTTTTAGAGGTACAAATGTGTCCAAAAGGCTATAAAGTCTGTCATTGTAGTGAGAAACCAATTCACCAGGAGTAAGTAAATCTTCATTATGGGTAAGGTTACCACAAACACCGTAATACCCAACACAATTCTAGGTTCAAATAAATGATTTTATTCATCCATAATACCATCAAAAATACATCAACTCACAATTCTCCTTCCTCCTCCAAGAAAGTGTTGCCTACTACCTGCCGACTCTGACACATCTAAATGTGAGGGGTGAGCAGTCTTTTAAAATCGAATCGAGAACTGCTTCTGGTCTCCTGCACAAGTCATCTGGAGCACTTCAATGTCGTGCGGAAACCAGTGAAGTCCTCCTCTTGCAGCAGTGCCCTCTCGGAGTCCTCAAAGACCCCAACAAGGCCATGTTTCTGGACTCCAAATCCCATGACACCTAGCGGGTGTCCTAATTTGTTTCAGTCCTGTGGAACACTGCCACCTGTCATTTGGAGGAATTAAATGCTCCTGGTAAGCCAGTTTGCTCAATCCATCCATTATGGCCACCTGGACTGGTAAGAATCCTTCCTTTACCCCAGCCAGGATACCTTTCTTTCCTTCCTGGCACCTACACCGTATAATTAAAAAAAGGAATATGTGGGCAACAGAGTGATGGGAATGCAAGTACAAAGTATGAGAAAACGAGGGAGGCCAAAGCGGAGGTGGATGGATAAAGTAAAAGAAGATCTGAAGGAAAAGGGTCTAATAGGAGAGTAGGTCCAGAAGTGAGCTGTTTGGAGAAGGTGGATCAAGCACATCGACCCCGCAGAAGTGGTTTTGACTGTCATTCTCTCCTCTCTCGTCCTTTCTTAAAATGTCTTTGCTTGTCAGACATCTCAGTTTGATTTTTTTGCGTGTGCTCTGTGGTTCCTCTTTGGTTTTGCTGGTGTTCAGTTGTAGGTGGTTTGAGTCGCACCATTTAACAAAATCCTTGATTAGGTTCCTGTACTCCTCCTCCTGCCCACTCCTGATGCAGCCCACGATAGCAGTGTCGTCAGCGAACTTTTGCACGTGGCAGGACTCCAAGTTGTATTGGAAGTCCGATGTATATAGGCTGAACAGGACCGGAGAAAGTACAGTCCCCTGCGGCGCTCCTGTGCTGCTGACCACAATGTCAGACGTGCAGTTCCCGAGACGCACATACTGAGGTCTGTTTGTAAGATAGTCCATGATCCATGCCACCAGGTATGAATCTACTCCCATCTCTGTCAGCTTGTCCATAAGGAGCAGAGGTGGGATGGTGCTGAAGGCGCTAGTGAAGTCTAGAAACATAATTCTTACAGCACCACTGCCTCTGTCCAAGTGGGAGAGTGATCGGTGTAACATATAGATGATGGCATCCTCCGCTCCCACCTTCTCCTGGTATGCAAACTGCAGAGGGTTGAGGGCGTGACAGACCTGTGGCCTCAGGTGGTGAAGCAGCAGCCACTCCATGGTCTTCATCACATGTGACGTCAGAGCGACATCATCACCCCATCCTGCACGCCTGATCATCATGGGTTCCAGGGCATTTACTCGAAGTGCTCCTCATCTCTCGAACTCACTATCATAAAACATTCGGGACACAGATTCCTACCTATTTTCAAAACCCGTCTTCAGACTTATCTGCTTCGATTATCTAACACTACATGACCTTAGGCTGTATTGTTATTGCTGTATCTTCAGTTCCATAGATATAGATATATGTATATGTGTATGTGTACATTCATTTTATTAAGTTGGTTTTATGATTTTATTATCTGTACGGTGTCCTTGGATGTGTAGATTGAAATAAAATGTATTATTAAAACTTTTAAAAAGCCCTGAATTATCATGCACAGAAAGTTCATGTTTATTTGGGAAATTGCACTACAGCCTTTCATTTTATATAGTCCTTTATGGTCACTTTTATTTGCTAATTACTTGTCACATAAACTGGCATCAAATGTCAGACTCGTTTTGCTACTGAGGTTGTTCGGTTATCATTAAACACCACATTAGATGAAAAAAAACTCTTAATCTCTGTAGCAGTCAGACCAAATAATTCACCTTCCTCCCCTCACTTTCATCTTCTTCTGCTTCAAAAAGGTAACAAGAAGAACAAATCCAAGGTTTTAAAGTGCCTTAAGACAATATGGTGAAGCGCAGCATTTGGTTAATGATTTTTTTTTCTTTCTCCGTATTGACATTTGTTATGAGTTAACAGGTTCACAATCGATAGACTGTAATTTTAGAAAAGTAAAAGGCATTGAATAATATTTGGTCGTCGAGAGAGGGCATTAACAACGCAGTCTGTATCAGCCGAGCACAAAGCAGGAGAAAACACGCAGCAACTGTAAAGCCAGCAGGGCCTCCGCCAAAGATGTCAACGGATCAAATTAAAAGTGACGCCTGCTTTCTTGTTGCCTCTGCAGGGGCTTTCCTTTGGGTTTCAAAGCTTAACTATTGATTTTACTTCTATTTCTTTATCAGTTTCAAAATCTTGATAGAGTCTCCATGCACCTCTTTTTGATTGTATAGCATCTTTACGGCTTAGAAGTTTAAATATGAAATATAGATGCTCAATGAGATAAAAAGGAATTCATACGCCTTATTGATTAGAAGCAAAAAAATTCAGATGTGAGCGTCAGTAAGCTTGGCGCCCTAGGAACCAAATTACCCAAAGTATTTTATGACAGTTCAGTGATTATTTACCACTCTGAAGCTGATCTCTCTGATTATAAAATAGTTAATTACGATAGCAATTAATGAGAAGAATTCATAATTAATTGCAGAATTACGGTATTTGAGGGTTCCTCTATAGTAGGGGTCACCAACTCCAGTCCTGAAGGGTCGCAGTGGCTACACTTTCTCATTCTAACCCTTTTCCTAATTAGTGACCAGTTTTTGCTGCTAATTAACTTCTTTTGAGTTCATTTTATTTGACTTGCCTTTTAAGATTTGTTCCCCTGAATTTCTTCATCGTTCCTTTGAATTGCTTCATGTCTTTCCTTAAGTGAGTGAACCAACAGAAGACCAACTAAGTCAGGGCTTCAAACTCCAACCAATTTCACTCCAACCAGTGGCTTAATTAGGCGCCGATTCTTGTTGTTGATTAAACCCGTCCTTTAATTCTATGGCTTGTTCCTGCTCTCATTGTGCAATAGCAAACATTTCAGAAATTGTTCATTTTTCTCTTTTCTAAGAGCGCTGTTCAAAGTTTTGGGGACTCGAGCAGATCAGCATTCCTGAGACCTTCTTCTTTCTTTATTTTCAGATATTGTATGATGGGCACAGTTTGCTGGTCATGTTTTGGTTCATTTTATATCTCACTAGACAAAGAGCCCGTTTCGACAATGTAAGATGAAATGGGCATGAGTGGAATAGTATAATATATAAGTATAAGCACCACAAACCTGATATAGGTGTATTGAATAAATGCGTAATTAGGCCTCGAGCTGTAGTCGAAATCGCCTTTCAGGCCTCTAGAGCTTTAATCGAAGTTGCCTTTCTCTTTGAATTTTCGCGGCCGTAGTCGCCTTTCTCTTTGAATTTTCACGGCCGTAAATCCGCCGCCTGCCGCAATGTCGGGCAAAGGCGACTGCGCATTCAGCTTCGGACATGCGCAGAAGGCGACGTACGCAGAAGGCGACTGTGCATTCAGCTTCGGACGGACGTGAGTGAGTGAGTGAGTGAGTGAGTGAGTGAGTGAGTGAGTGAGTGAGTGAGTGAGTGAGTGAGTGAGTGAGTGAGTGAGTGAGGAGACTGGCGAATTATGTATTAAGATTAATTGTTTGGCTGCTGAGGGAAAAAGAAACAAAGCTCCTGAGTCTTCAAGAACAAGTCAAATAAAAGAAGTTAATTAGCAGCAAAAACTGGTCACCAATTAAGAAAAGGGTTAGAATGAAAACTGCCATGCAGCCATTGATGCCCTCCAGGACCAGAGTTGGGGACCCCTGCTCTACAGTGCCTCTTTCTATAACACGATTTGGCTCAAAAACTAATCAGCACATCGTCATCTCATAACAGGCTTAAGTTTCGAGTTTGGTATTTTTCTGTCCGGTCGTTTTAGCTCTAGACCACGGGTGTCGAACTCCAAGCCTGGAGGGCCGCAGTGACTGCAGGTTTTTTTTCTTACCTTTTTCCTAATCAGTGACCAGTTTTCACTGCTACTTAACTCCTTTTCCCTTCATTTTAGTAGCCCTGTTTTTAAGGATTCCTCTGAATTGATTCGTTTCTTCATTAAATGGCAGCCAAACAGAAATGAGATGTGAAATGAGCTGACAGATGACCAGCTAAATTGGAATGTCAAACTCCAACCAAATCCACTCCAACTAATCTCTTAATGAGAAGCCATTTCTTGCTGTTAATTAAACCCGTTTTTTATTCTATGGCTTGTTGCTCATTCTGCCACAGCAGACATTTCCAAAACTGCTGATTTTTCTGTTTTTTCTAAGAACACCGTCAAAATGTTTTGGTGACCTGAGAGATCAACCTTACTGAAACCTTCACCTTATTTTATTTTCACATTTTGTTTGATAGGTACAGGTGAACTGATCGTGTGGCAGCTTGTTTTATGTCTCATTACTGTCCGGCTGCTAATTACGGAAAAAACAAGTACGGGGCCTGAGTCAAGCTAATTAAAACTAAGGCTAAAGAAGTTAATTAGCTTCAAAGACTGGTCACTAATTAAGAAGATGGTTAGAATGAAAATCTCCAGCTACTGCAGCCCTCTAGTACTGGAGTTTGAAACCCCTGCTTTAGACCATCTTCAAGAAACTGTGACACACAGGCATACACACCTCCATCCATCCATTTTCCAACCTGCTGAATCCGAACACAGGGTCACGGGGGTCTGCTGGAGCCAATCCCAGCCAACACAGGGCACAAGGCAGGAACCAATCCCGGCAGGGTGCCAACCCACCGCAGGACACACACAAACACACCAAGCACACACTAGGGCCAATTTAGAGTCGCCAATCCACCTAACCTGCATGTCTTTGGACTGTGGGAGGAAACCAGAGCGCCCGGAGGGAACCCACGCAGACACGGGGAGAACATGCAAACTCCACGCATGGAGGACACGGGAAGTGAACCCAGGTCCCCAGTTCTCCCAACTGCGAGGCAGCAGCGCTACCCACTGCGCCACCGTGTCGCCCACTACACACCTCCATCATCAAGATATCAGTATTTTCTGTACCAGGGGACCCTAAAACGTCAAGATCCATCGAAAACCAGAGATTGAAATTTTTGATGAATCTAAAGCTTTTGCTCCCCTCCATAGACAATAGGTTATGGTGGAGGAAAGCGCAAAGCAAAAAGCCCTAAAATAAAGAAAGTAAGGCAAACTCTTTCTGTAAATGGAAGTGGAAGATAATGATGACTAAAATGGGCTTGCATCTGCATCTGAATGGCCAGCATGGGACTGGGACCCCTGCTCTTGGCACAGTCTTTCTTGCTTCAATTTAAGGATAAATGAACAGAATTAAATCTCAGGCACACCCCTCTTAATAGACACAGTAGGATTTTTCACCAGGAACACGACAACCTGGAATTCTTTCAGGTGCACAATGTTTTGTTCAAATGGCCTCCACCGTTATGAGCCACCCATTGGTCAGGTGAGATGGAATGAGAGCTTGTGAGCCAAGATCTGCTGTCAACAACTATGGTAGACACTGAGATTCGTATCCAGCGGTATCTTTGTGCTGCACTTTTGCCAGGATCTTGAGTCCAAGCCCTCAATGTTTAATTCACGCCTCTAACTCACTTGGTACTTTTAGAAGATGCAAAAAAAAAAAAAAGACTATCTCCTGATGGTTGCAAGGATTGGCTCCAGCTGCTCCATGACCATGCTCTGCTTAAGAGGGTTTGGAAGATAGATGGATGGTTGGAAGGATGGATGGGTGGATGGATTCTGATCTTGGATGTCACAGTACATAAAAGCATTGGCTAAATAATTATATTATCCAATGTACTGTAGATGCCCCAAAGGACAGTTGGGTGTCCCACCCAGGACGGAGGTGAAATCCTCACCTCGCCAGGATGCCATAATGGAAGGATGGACTAAATGGGGGGCAATACCTGGCCCGGATGCCTGATGATTTCCATATTGTTTGGGATGCCCGAAGAATACAAGAGCCTGCAGTAGAGGACAACAGGGAGCAGTTCATCGCCTACATTAACAGGTGGCAATGCCCCTCATACAGAGTCCCAGTTTGGACACTCACAGGGCTGTATGGGAGATGAAGGAGGGAGGAGTATCTCTGTAGTGGTCCCCGGTGGACGAATGAGGGCACTGCCAGGGGAAGGCATCCCTGGCTTTCTTATAACTGGCCACATCATGCCATCATAAGTACTCCCTGGTCTGCAATAAAAGAGAATGCGCTGCCTTGTCGAGGTGATTTGGAAATGGAAGGATGGAAGGCAAAATGCGTCTGGAGGAGAGTGGGAAAAGAGAGAGCATGAGAGTAGTACAGAGAAGGGAAGGAAATTACCTGTTCATTATGTACAAGGTGTTCTTGTAATAAACGACCCTTTATTTAAACCTGGGACTGTATTGTGTGTTTGTGTTTTGGGGTTTGGGGCTCACTGATGCCCCCTAACCTTCACACCAATTACAAACACTTTACTCATGCGTTAACTAAATATACTGAATACTATCTTAGTTTGCTTTATTAATAAAGATATGAGGTTTACACTGACTGTTACAGACTTAAATCAAATTTATGTTTTTATTGTACAATGGTAACAATAACAGCAGCTCACTACTCAAAACGTTAATTCTGAAAAGCGGCCAGCATCGAACCCCCTTCTTCTTGAATTAGAGTCAGCAGTTCTTCCCACTGCACCACCCAAGTGATCGTGTCAGTGTTGTTCCCTAATCCAATATTTTTCTTCTTCGGCTATATTCTCGAATAAAAGCACACTTGTTTTGTTATACATGTACCTTTTGTGAAGGCGTTTATTTGATATTTGGACTTCAGTCTTCACACATTATACACTTAATGTCAAAATTTTGTTGTTAGTACTATAACATGAAAAAATGTTGTGTTTTAGGTATGTGTTCAACATTTCTTGCATTTCTCGGATTTCATGTCATTCTACACTTACACAGATCGTTGTAGACACAGAAAACACATGAAATGCATGTGTTCCAAATAACGATGTATTATTTACCCTCTGTAACTCCAGGGAACTCACACGCAGATAAACAAGACTTAAGCTGGAAGAACTTTTTGCCGTTTCTGTGGCAGTGGGGGTATGGCGGTGGTTCTCAATCTGTGGGGCGGACCCCCCTAGGGGGGTACGAAGTAACAAAAAGGGGGGCACGAAGATGTGAAAAAAAGAAATCAAGATTCAAAAATATGAAAAATACATCCACTGAAACCAAAACAAATTAACTTAAACTACATTCTGAAACTAGAAAAATAAATATAGAGTTAGTTAAATGTTGATAAAAGTTAAGTAGGTATAATAAAATATGCTTCTATGATATATCATTAATTAAAAAAGAACAAATTGGTATTAGTGGGCTCCTTTCAAAAAAAACATTAGGGGGGCGCGATTAAAACTCTTATGAAAACTTGGGTTGCAAATACTTAAAAGTTGAGAAACCCTGGGGTATGGGAAAGCAGGCTGCTTGCTGCTTGTGATGATCGGCACATTTACAACACAAAAGTCGCTGACAGAGAGGTGTGAAGGGATTTAAGGTGGCCCAGAATTATGAGTTTTTTTGTAGGCTTCAGGGATTCTAGTGTTTATTGTGTACAAGGTGTTCTTGTAATAAACAACCCTTTATTTGAACCTGGGACTGTATTGTGTCTTTGTGTTTTGGAGTTTGAGGCTCACTGGCATCCCTTAGCCTTCACACCAATTACAAACCCTCTCCTCATGTGTTAACTTTATATACTGAATACCATCTCAGTTTGCCTTATCAATAAAGATGGAAGGATCTTAATCATAAAGTGGTTAATTAAAACTGGAGACCATACAGATGTCAGTCACACTTCATCTCCGAAATGGAGATTGAACTGATGCTCTTCTAGTTTAGAGTCCAATGCCGTAGTCACTAAGGCAGACTAGGCCCCTCGCGCTCATTCTAATTAGCATCAGGATAAATTACATCCTGCTTTATTTACAGAATCATTCCATTAGCCAAGCATTTAATAACTACTTTACAGATTACAGTTAAACCAACAACCAGAAAACACTTGGGCCTCATGCAAACTCTGTATACGTGAATAAGCCAAATCAATTTACACCTCAATCAGCTCTGTCAGTACCAGATTCCGCTTTGCTGGGTTGTAAGAGAAAAATATGTACACCACACATTTAATTAATTAAAGGTGATAATATTTAAGATTAAATATTTTATTAAGATTAAAAAAATATTAAATATAAAGATTAATAGACAGAGCATTTAAGGGACACTTAATCATCATACAGTAGTATAACACAAAGTCAATGAAGCTTCAGGGATGTCAATTTGTCCAGTTAGGAAGCATAAACGATTGTGCAAATGAAAGTGACAACAGGTCACATGGAGTGGCAACAGCAAGACAACCCCCTAAAAAGGGAATGGTGGCCACCGACAATTGATCTCTCCTCATCCATCCCGATTGATTCTTCTCTAGTTTTGCTTTTTGCTAGTGTCCTTGTCACTACTCATGGCATGAGGCGGTACATGCAGCCAATTCAGGTTGCAAAGGTAGTCCAACTCCTCCAGGATGACAGGATGATGTGTTGTCATAAGAAGGTTTGCTGTGTTTCCCAGCACAGTCTCAAGAGCATTGAGAACATACCAGGAGGAGAGCTGGACAGTGCCATAGAAGGGTATCAACCCAGCAGAAGGACCGGTGTCTGCTCCTTTGTTTGAGGAGGAACAGGACGAGCACTGCCAGAAACCTACAAAATGACCTCCAGCTGGCTACTGGTGTGCATGATTCTGACCAAACTCTCAGAAACAGACTCCATGAGGGCCCTGTGCTCACTGCCCGCCACTGTGGAGCTGGATTGGCATTCACCAGAGAATACCACAATTGGCAGCTCAGCCATTGATGCCTTGTTTGCATCACAGATGACAGCAGGTTCACGCTGAGCAGATGTGACAGACATGAAAGAGTCTGGAGATGCAGCTTGCAACATCATCCAACATGACCAGGTCAGTGATGGTCTGGGGTGGCATATCCTTGGAGGGTCACACAGACATCCACGTTAGGCAGTGGTACCCAGACTGCTGTTAGGTACCAGGACGAAATTCTCACAGCCATTGTCAGAACTTACGTTGTTGCAGTGGGCTCTGGATTGCTTCTGGTGTAGGAAAATGCCCAGCATCATGTGACCCACATGTTCCCCAGACCTGAATCCAGTTCAGAACCTCTTGTATGTTATGTATCGGTGCATCCGACACTGCCAAGTGCCAACAGGCTGTCCAATAGCTCACTGATGTCCTAATCCAGGTCTGGGAGGAGGACACCATCTGCCATCTCATCAGGATCCTGCCCAGTCGTTGTTGGGTGTGCATTCAGGCACATGGGGGTCACACACACTACTGAGTCACATTAGGAGCTGTCGTGATTAAATTGGATCAAGTTGGATCAGCCTGGGATTTCAATTTTTGACTTGGATTTTCGGTGTGATGTTGAGTCCAGCCCTCACTGGGTTAGTGATTTTGGTTTCCATTGACTGTTGTTGCCCTGTGTTGGCTGGGATTGGCTCCAGCAGACCCCCGTGACGCTGTGTTCGGATTCAGCGGGTTGGAAAATGGATGGATGGATGGATGGATGGATGGATGGATTGACTGCTGTTACATCTTTTTTGTTTACAATGAATTACACAGTATTACTCCATAAAGATTTTCTACATGAATATTTCGTTCATCAAGATCCGATTTGTGATTTAGTATTCCCATAATTAGATGATTAGTGATGTCATGACAGGCTTGGTCTTTCTTTGACCCTGCATTGAATAATTGGGTTAAAAACCTGGAACCATTGGATGGATGGAAATGTTGGCACTCATGGAAGCAAGTGTCTCCCAATCAATGAAACAACAAAAAAATTTAAAAGCAGTGAACAGAAATCCAGAACAGAATGCTAAAATGAATGAGAAGATCAGAGTGATTTCAAGATGCCCAGATA
Source organism: Erpetoichthys calabaricus (assembly GCF_900747795.2). Lineage (NCBI taxonomy): Eukaryota > Metazoa > Chordata > Cladistia > Polypteriformes > Polypteridae > Erpetoichthys > Erpetoichthys calabaricus. The sequence goes on from NC_041402.2 coordinate 20,676,023, forward strand.
AGAAAGTGGTGAAAAGTTAAGCAAAATGACACCTTTAATTGGCTAACTAGAAAGATTATGATGTGCAAGCTTTCGAGGCAACTCAGGCCCCTTCTTCAGGCAAAATGTAATTAGCTTGAGTTGCCTGGACAGCTTGCATATTGTAATCTTTCTAGTTAGCCAATAAAAGGGGTCATTTTACTTGACCTCTCATTACATCCATAATGGCTAACATGGTACAACACCCTAGTACTAAGATAAGAGAGTACAATGCACAGTGAAAAAGACCTCCAAGACAGGCAGAAACAAAACTCCATGTTGGTCAGGTAGCAGTGTAATGCGATACCAGAGATATCTGATATGAAAGATACAAATTAAAAACTAAGCTACTGTTAAAAACTCTTTACATTACCAGGAATATTCTTACAAAAAACGGGTCACATGGAAAATGTCAAAAAAAATCATGGCACCTGCTAGCTTGTTAATAAAGTAAAAATGAAGAGGCATGAAATGTGTTGATCACACAACAGTAAGCAATTTCACACAAATCAAACACTGCACTGTGGGTACCAAGACGAAGGATTAACACCAAAGACAACCTGACACAAACTGAAGACATAAACTAGGATCACATCTGGCAAACAAAAGAAGCAGGAATAAGATGAACGGTGAAAGGTGCTTTAAGGCCAAGGACTGCATTTTTTGAAGGGATTTTATATCAGAGGCGAATTTATTCATATTGTAGGAAACCTGACATTCCCAGAGTGTCCCAAGAAGGATGTGAATAACATTAGACTACAAGACAAATAATGCATTCGAATCATCCCATTTGAGAATACACCTCTGGGGAGTTCTTGTTAAAACATTTGCAGTGAATCCACCACCTGAAACATCCGCCACCAACTCCTCCAGTCCGTGCATTTTAAGCTGCCAGGGTTTCACAGAGAGAGCCGAAGAAACTAAACAAAAGATTTGACACAGAGAGAAAATAAAAAGATACAATTGTTGTTATCCATTCAGGAGCTCAGTGGCACAAGGTAACAGAAGCTTAACAATTAATTTGTACTTTGCAATGAGCGCTGTGACAGTGGAGACAGACAAACACACACACGTATATTTTGAGATATCATAAAATAACTTCCTGCACATTTTAAGATACAGTAATCCCTCACATAACTGAATTTCCGCGAAGTAGGGACACCATATTTATTTAATTATTTAACGTGTATTTGGACATTTTTAATCCCTCCCTGTATTGTTTACAACCCACCCTTTTCTCTATTAATAACAGGGACAACTGCTAAGCAATATGAAATCGGTAGATACGTTTACACTTACTGTATAGTGAAGTACACGTAGCTATATATGACGTGATGATGGTGATGAATATGCTGCGCAGTAAAAATGATGACGGTTGAAGGTGATAATCCCCTGAATGCAGTAGCAAGAGCACGTTAATGTTGAATGAGTGAGATGAGACTTCCTGGTTAATGCAGCACGCCGTCGCTGAGCCAATCAGCAGCACACAGTAACTTAACTGCGTGCTCTGATTGGGTAGCTTCTCAGCCATCCGCCAATAGCATCTCTTGTATGAAATCAACTAGGCAAACCAACTGAGGAAGCAAATACCAGAAGTAAAAAGACGCATTGTCTGCAGAAACCCGGGAAGCAGCGAAAAATCCGCGTTATATATTTAGATATGCTTACATATAAAATCCGCGAAGTCGTGAATCCGCGAAAAAGTGAACCGCGAAGTAGCGAGGGATTACTGTATCTTGAATACATTTTCAGACATCTCAAAATAACGTCCTGAGCATTTTAAGATATCTCAAATGCATTTCCAGATATCTCATGTAAAAAAGACACAAAACATTGTGAAACGTCTGGGGATCTACCCGTATACTTAGAAAAAGGTGGTTGGAGATGTGTCTATACAGACGTGAGCTCAAAACAGAACTGAGGACAAACAGAACATGGGTAGTATATGTAGCAGGTAGATAGGAAGTGATTCTGGGACCGGACATGGCATCAGATGGAGGTGGGATCTGGAAGACCAAAAGAGGAAGTGACGTTTGGCTGAGGGTTCGTTGGTTGGTCTGCATGGAAAGCACATGTGTGTGACACTCAAAATAACATCCTGTTTATTTTAAGATATCTCAGATACATTATGAGATATCTTAAAACTGACAGGAAGTCCTATGGAAAGAATAAGAAATCTTACAGGAAGTTATTTTGAGATATCTGAAAATCTGTCGGACCAGGTTAACGAGAGCACCATTGCTTGTTGCAGCTCAACATCACCTCCTCTAATGTGAGCACCACCTTCTTGAGGTGTTGGATTGCTTTAGAAATGTGACACTAAGTGAGACATCTAATTGTGCTCACTCAAGTTTTAAGCAAAATTCACTCCTGACTGTCTCCAGATGTACTGTATCTGTTTTATGCCTGGCCCAGCGAGACTAGTGCGGAGTAGTGGCTTTGAGGCTAGGGATCTGCACTGGCAATCGGAAAGTTGCTGATTTGAATCCCATAAACGCCAAAAGAGACTCTACTCCATTGGGTCCTTAAGCAAGGCCCTTAACCTGCAATTGCTCCGTCCTGTTTATGACGTTAATGTGCATCTAGCCCTGCATGTAAGCCCTCCAACTTGCAGGGAAAACCTGGAGGTTGGTAACAGAATTGGCACTCCAGCCATCATAAAAAAAAACCTCACACTGTTCCATTCCATCTGAACCAGTGTGGTGCTGAGGTGTCACCCGTTGCATGGTTGCACTCGGGTCCTAATCTGGGATCCTGAGTTGGTTTGTCATGTGGTGGGTGTGGCAATGCACTGCATCAGAACATGCTCCTAACCTCCTCAGCGAGACTAGAATTCTCCTATTTCTCACAGTTGCCTTACTGAAGAGCTAAGAACGCAGGGAGGACCCTAGTTTGGTAACGAGAGTGGAATGGTCAATGCAAATACCCTGCACAAGATATCTGCCGACACTCTCACACTCATCCATAATCAGAAAACAATGTTATTTATTTTCCACCCTAAAAAATCTATTACAACTTCAGAAAAAAATATTTTTAGTCAGTCGCTTAATCCTGAACAGGGTTTTAGGTGGTCCTGGAGCCTATCACAACTAACTTTGGGCAAAAGGCAGGAACAAACCCTGGACAGGGAGCCAGTCCATCACAGGCCGAACACACACACACACACACCCCAGCCACACACAAGGGCCAATTTAAGATCGCCAATTCACCTAACCTGCATGTCTTTGGACTGTGGGAGGAAACCGGAGCATCTGGAGGAAACCCACCAAGACACGGGGGAGAACATGCAGACTTCACGCAGGGAAGACCCAGGACACAAACTCCTTATTACGAGGCAGAAGCGCTAACTCTTTTTAGTGTCAGTTTTGCAAAAGTGCTTGTGAATAAAAAGTTGTCTGTTTCACTCATCACTTGCCAGCAGTGCTACTTGAAGCGGACTGCAAATCCCAGCAGTCCCGGGAGTACTGCAGTTCTGGGCAGTTTTAGCTGTAACTGTGAGGTTTGCTGGGAAATGAGGCACTGGATTTAAAAGTGGGCCATAAGAAGTCAGCAGGGTCGTGATTATCTTGTGTGTTTCCACCATTTTCACTGCTTTAGCATAACATTTAGATTACAATCACTTAGACCCGCAGAATTATAGTTTACACTGGATTTATGTTCTTGTCCTGTCCTTGCTTGTCCTTTTGGTTGTATCCGAGTTGAAAAATGTCTTTGTCCTTGGAAAACTGCAAACATGTGGCAACCGCATCACAGTGGGACTTTACATACCATTCAGGAGGCTGTTCACTTGGGATCTCATTCCATATTCACCGTCATCGGCATCTGTGAAACTGGTCTGTGTTTTGGACTTGTCGTGAGTGTTTACTGTTGATTGTTTTGTCCATTTTCTTATCTGTGTTAGTTAATTAATTAACACAGTTGGGGTTATTTGGGTGGGCTTTTGCTTGCACTTAGTTTGTTAGTTGTTTTTGCTTCATTCATTATTTATTCAACACATTCTTTTTCATTTTGATTAAACTGTCTTCTACGCATGTGTGTTGAGTCAAGGCTGGGTGCATTCCTGGTGTCCCTAAAATAAAATAAACAAATCACAGTTTTTTTCTTGTTTATAAAGTGGGAATCTGAGCACCTCGTGGCTGCTACAACCAGCTCCGACAAAAGCTCCACTGCTGACTCAGTTACAGAAGAAATGGGAAAGTGCAAATAACTGAAATATTATTTGCTGAATTTGACAAGCTGTATCCAAATCATGCCAGGATACCGCAGCCCCACCTGCCATGACCATATAGATCTGTCCTTAAAGGAGCGCACTATAATAGTGTTTGTTTATTGAGACTGGCAGAAATAAAAGGTGCCAAGAAGAATTAAACTCACTTCACAGGCAGAGTCTGTGCACTTGAAGCAGGAATCGATCACTGCAAGAATTAGGCGAAACAAATCGAACTCAGTAGCAAAGTCCAAAGCCGTAATCCAGTAGTTCTAAAAATAAGTTGCTCAAAAATAAATGTGTGCAGTAGTTTTCCCTTTTTATAAAAGATCAGAAACTCTCCAGATATGAAGTTGACCTCCATGATACATGTGACATCACACATTGCTGCAAGTTTGCATCCACCTACTAAAACACTAGCTGTGTCTCTAGCTGCTGTTTAGCAAGAAAATTATCGATCAATCACAAATACTTGACTTTGAGTTTATTTATTATCATTATACGTTCGTAAAACAAAATTCTAGTGACAACTTTCCATGTGCAGAAAAGAAAAAAGGTAACAATAAAACACTATAATAAGACAATTATTTAGGTTATTCAGGTTCTGGCCTGCAGAGGGCGCTCCTGCCACCCAAACCCAACACAGATAGACTCAAGACACAAGTTCAACACACACCTTTTTCCATGTGGGAAACGCTTTCCCTTGTTTGTCTAGAGAGAAAGCTACTTCTCAGTCTGTTATGACGCAATCTGACTGACCTAAACCTCTTCCTAGAGGGTACCGGGGCAGACAGACAGTGACCTGGATGGGTTGTGTCTCTGACAATCCTGTTAGACTTTGTCCGAAGTCGGCTAGCACAGATGGTGCCCATGTTTGGAAGGTCTGCCCCGATGATTCCTTGCGTAGCCTTCATCACGCTAAGGAGGTTAAGGGGAAGTGCATTTAGGGCTGGAATCAGGAAGCACTTCTTTACACAAAGAGTTGTGATACTTTGAATCAAATTTCTGAGACATGGAGTTGAAGCCTTGAGAGCCTTTAACAAGTATCTGGATGAGATATTGGATCTGCGTATCGGTTTGCCTAAACAAATGAACTTAACCGAATGAGTCGATCTCCTCTCGTTTGTCAAAGGTCATTTGTTATTTATGCATGTCATATGCTTGCCATAATTATTTTTCCACAGGCCTTTTGTCACAGAGTCCTGCATGTGTCATGCTGGAGCACCAGTTGCTTCGTGAGCTCAGATAACACTTCCTGAACCGTCCCTGATGCCCTCATTCACTGTTTCCGTGTTCCTGGATGCTACCTGGAAGAACGCTAAGAGACATGAAATGGTTGCTTTGAATTTTTAAAAGATTTAACAGTGAGCTGTTGAATGAGCAGGCTGGAAGGACAAGGCAACGCATAAGGACAATGAGAGCAGCGTTTTTTTTTTTCCCCTGTTTTCCAGTTCCCAGCCTTGTACTTTTGTTGCAGATGAATACGTTTGTGCTTACATGACAAATTGCCTGAATGACATTGCTCTGAAGGTCATGGCTTTTTCATGCTGTCCTAGCCATCTTCAGTATGTTCTTGTTTTTTTTTTTTTCACATGAATTTCCAGCATGTCCTGATATTAAAATGCTCCCTCACCATCACTCCTAGCTTTTATCTGCAACCTCATTATGTCAGTGAACCACTTCCTATGCACAGCTTTACAAATCACTCTGTGCTTTCGAGATACAATATGTGGCTCTACAATAGACACTATAACACTAACGTCTCAAACAGGCTGCGGGCCAGGGGTCTATCCTGGTAACCTTAGACACAAGGCATGGCACCTGCTCTTGGTGTGACGTCAATCTATCATACAGGCCATTCACATGAATGCCCATACACACGCATACGCACGGTCATCCAGAGGGTCACACAGATCAAGCAGAACATGGAGAACATGGACACAATTAAGGACTGACATTTAATCTATGGATGAATCACAAAACCACTTCAGAGCTAATCTAACAAACATTTCTTTGGACATCTGGAAGAGAAACTGGAGGACCTGGAGACAACACCTCACATTGACATGGAGAAAATACAAAAACTACTCCAAATAGATCTCATGTGCAATGGAAAAAAACATTTTTTACAAAATTGAGTTTTTATAGTTTTTTGGAGTTCCTGATGTTATAAGGTGGTGGTGATGGCCAAATATGTCTTCATTCCGGTCATAGAACGATGGAAGAAGCTACATACTGCAAGACAAAAACCTGGTAACTCCATTGACCAATGAGGAAAGACAGCTTACCAATGAAAACATCAGATTACGATCATGTGATTTAAACGCTGTGACTGCGTGATTTAAATGGCAGGTGTTGTTGATTCGTGAAAAAAAAAAACAATATTGCGTACATGAAGCTCAAGAAAAATTAACTCTTAATTATGGGGGCGTCATTATTTGCTCAATTTGCCAAAAGCTTGAAAGACACACTAGGTTTTTCCATAGTTGGTGAGAGATGGCATCTTGGCACCACTTTAAGACTGTGGATGGCAGGATTTGTAAGACAACAGTGGTAAACACTGTATCACCATGCTACCATGTATGGTGTGATAAATGTAATGTGATGAGGAGAGCCAAACCTTGGGTGATGAGTACAGGGTATACAGTAGAGGGTAAGAAGCATATACTGTAGGTAAATCCCACCTTTATAAAAAAAACGCTAGAGATATAACACGTAGAATTTACCAGGTAGGACTGGACAATAGCAAAAGTGGGGGTTATCATCTCACATCATATTTTGATAGCTCTTTTCCTGGGGAAGGGTCATGGTGGCAGCAGACCAAGCAGGTCAGCCCAAATTCAGCCTTGTGCCCCCAGCCACAGATTTCAGATATTCTTGGGGAATTCCCAGGCATTCCCACACAATCCCTTCAACGGCGTGTCCTGGGTCTGCCACAGGGTCTCCATCCAGTGGGATGTGCCCACAGCAGCTGAAAGGGGGAGCTGCCCATGGGGCATCATTATGACCTGCCCAGACCACCTTCAATCTGTAGGAGCAGCGGCTCTACTTTGAGGTGCTCCCAAATCGCTGAGCTCCTCACCCAGGCACAGACTATCAGCCAAGTCACCCTGTGAAGAAACCTCGCTTCTTCCTGTTGTACTCCTCATCTCGTTGTTTCACTCTGTCAATGAGTGGACGCTAGGGGTTGCTGTTGCCCCGTGAAACCCAACAGACAGACGTTCAGGACACACTTGTAAAAGCACCAAGTATAATGTCAATATTTTCTTAAATAAAGTGCACAAAGCACCACAATCACCACAATTCTCCAAAACAATAATCAATCATCACAATCACACAATCCTCCACTCCCGGCAGCTCCGTTACACACCCTCCCAACTCCGGCTCAGCTTGCTGGGTATCTACCAGTCCTTTATATAGTTCTTGACCTGGAAGTGCTCCTGTCCTTCTGTCCATGTGATTCAATAGCACTTCCAGGTCAGATGAAGACTTGCATTTTTCCTTCTTTAGTTCCTCCATCCCCAAGACTTGGGAGTACTTCCGGGCTATACGGGAAACAAAAATCCCCTCGTCTCCCTGCAGCGTCACACGGTGGTCCCCAGGGTACCCAGCAGGGTTGTGAAGCAAAACTCCATCTTCCATGATGTCCTGCGGGAATCCAGGACACCTCTAGGCTGCAGGGAAGATGCCATCTAGCATCCTGGATGTGTCGGCCGGGATGAGCTGCCGGCCGTCCATCACAACTCATTACCCACAGCTCATGACCAAAGGTGAGGACGTGATGTAGATCGACTGTGAACTTGTGGTTGCACTGGGGGCAGACAAGTAAACCCTGCCTGTGTTAACAACGTTTTGGTGCACAGAGCAGTTGGCGAGTTGTGGGGGTCTCAAAAATCTCACAATTGACTTATTTTTATTTATTTATCGATTGATTGATTGGCTTTATTATTTGTCCTGTAAGTCTGTTTCTGCTGCTGTATGCATCTGAATTTCCCAATTAGATTAATAAAGTTTATCTATCTGTCTATTAACCCTTTGTGAATATTCCCTTAACTATACCAATCAGCTAAATTTCTCTTTAACTTGTGCACTTCTGGGTTTATTCATTCAGCGTCAATGTCAATGGTCTCAAACTCTGGTCCTGGAGGGCCACAGTGGCTGCAGGTTTTCATTCTAACCCTTTTCTTAACTAGTGACATGTTTTTGCTGCTAATTAACTTCTTTTGAATTAATTTAAATTGATTTGCTCTTGAAGACACAAACCTAATAATTGTTTATTTTTCCTTAATTAGCAGCCAAACAATAATGAGATGTTTCGCAGTTAGGAGACCTGTGTTCGCTTCCCGGGTCGTCCCTGCATGGAGTTTGTATGTTCTCCCCGTGTCTGTGTGGGTTTCCTCTGGGTGCTCCGGTTTCCTCCCACAGTCCAAAGACATGCAGGTTAGATTCATTGGCGACTCTAAATTGTCCCTAGTGTGTGCTTGGTGTGTGTGTGTCTGTGTGTGTGTGTGCTGCTGTGGGCTGGTGCCCTGCCCAGGGTTTGTTTCCTGCCTTGTGCCCTGTTTGTTTCCTGGCTCCAGCAGACCCCGTGACCCTCTAGTTAGGATATAGCAGGTTGGATAACGGCTGGATGGATGGACAATAATGAGATATAAAATTAACCAAAACACGACCACCAAACTATGACCATCATACAATATCTGAAAATAAAAGGGGTGGAGGTCTCAGGAATGTCGATCTGCTCAGGGCACCAAAACATTTTAACAGTGCTCTTAGAAAAGTCAAGAAAAAAATCAGCAATTTTGAAAATGATTAATAAATTATCTTTATTATTATTAATAAAGTATCTATCTATCTATCTATCTATCTATCTATCTATCTATCTATCTATCTATCTATCTATCTATCTATCTATCTATCTATCTATCTATCTATCTATCTATCTATCTATCTATCTATGTCTGCTATTGCACAATGAGAGCAGCAACAAGCCAAAGAATTAAAGAGCAGGTTTAATGAACAACAAGAATCAGCATCTCATTAAACAACTGGTTGGAGTGAAATTGGTTGGCGGTTGAGGCACTGACTTAGTTGGTCTTCTGTTGGCTCACTCACTTCATGTTTCATTTCTGTTTGGATGCCATTTAAGGAAAGAAATGAAGCAATTCAGAAGAACGATGAAGAAATTCAGGGGAACAAATCTTTAAAAACAAAGGAAAGGAAAAGTAATTAATTAGCAGTAAAAACAAGTCACTAATTAAGAGAAGAGTTAGAATGAAAACCTGCAGCCACTGTGGCCCACTAGGACTGGAGTCTCAGACCACTGGTCTATGTGAATGGAACAAGATGTGCTCATCAAGCTGTCCAGAGTTTGGGTTTAATGTATTTTAAAATAAAAACCAACATCTCCAAATCTAGGGAAATCTTCAAATTGGTAAATATAATATACTAAAGTGCTTACTCAGTAAAGCAGTAAAAGTTGTATGAAAAACCAGCAGACACTGTGGCTCCTTGCAGGCCGGAACAGTTGCTGAGAGTGTTCGAACAATTTGCAACAAAAGCACATTATGGAGTCATATAGCTGCTTGATTCATTATGCCCTAAAGCACAGAAAAGAGCCAAACTTGCACTAATAGCTTGCAATGAAAGAACATAAAATGCATTAACTACACATACTGTGATCTTGCATTTATAGTCTAGAAGTCTTATCAGTTTGGGCCACACACATTCCCTGACATGTTTAATTTTTTTTTTCTATTTTATTCTTTCCTGCTGGCCTATAATTTTAGATGAAATACTCTTAGTTTAATGATGTGGCATTCACGGGTAATGTTACTGTTACAATTAATGCATCATTTTTGTGAGTATGCAATTTTTTATTATAATAAAACATAATGAAAAAATGGCACTGCTTGAATAATATTTTATTGTCATGAATATTTATCATTGTAAGTATGCATCTCAAAATGTTACATCTTCTCTGCTTTATCTTCTAATTAATCCAAGTTATTTTCCAGTATTTAATTCTCCCTGACTTTAAGGCCATTAGCAGTTTTAAGATTCTGGATGTGTTTTGGAGGCTTGCATACGAACTCCTAAGTAAAGCTGAGGTCTTCTTTCACAATCATTTAATAATATCTTCCAGTACACACTAATAAACTAGAGAGTTTATAGCTGGGCTACATAATAATAGGTACTGTATATTCTGTGGTTGTGCTGAGTTGCGTTTCGTTTCATCGTCCCGTTTACTGTTCGTTATATGTGCATCAGTAAATGTTGTCCCCGTAAGTGAAAAGGGCAAGGATGATGGAGAGAGACCACAGCCCAGAGACAAAAATTGCCTGTTGAACTCACCAGATACATCCGGGACATTCCGCATTTAAACAAGAGGAGCGAAAGGCAAAAGGGAGGCGAAGAGAGAGAGAGAGAGGAAGAAAAAGAATCATTTATGCATAATTCAACTCATTTCCGAACATCGTACCAGTCCATTACTTTCTTCTTCAGGATCTGGATTATTATCACAACAGCCAGCACTGAGAAACCCCGGGGTTTGGAACTTTGCCAACCACTGCTGAGGACACTTATGGTGAGGTTGTTTTTTTGTATTGTCTAGAGGAAGTAAGATATCACACCAGCCAATTTCCAACGTTTGTTGGACTTTATTAACTTTTTGGACTCGTCTATCACTTTCATTTCAACCGCTGTTTCTAGTTTCATTTATTTTTGTGTTTGTTCAGTTAGTGTTTAGGGGCAAGGGAGGGTACTTTGTAAATATTTGTATATTCATGTTTTATATAATAATTAGTCACGGGTGTCATTGGGATAGTGGTGTTTTGTGCGCACATATTTACATTATCCATATTACTAACCGAGAATGCTAAACCGGATGGACGCAGGGACATCCGGCCATGGGCCGTAGCCGCAAAAAGACGTACTGCGCAGGCGCCCCAAGAAATGAGGGGCCGCGAGAGGCGGATGAGGGGCCGCGAGAGGCGGACAAGACCACAGAAAAAAGGAGTGAACACAGAAAAAAGGAGTCAAAGAAATGAGGCGCCAAGAGCACAGAAAAAAGGAAAAGGCACAGAAAAAAGTAGTCAAACGCAGGCGCCGCACGAAACCCATAGCACACGAAAGTAGCACACAAAAAAAAAGAAGACGCTCACGCATAACAGCATCCACCCCCTCCCCCCCCCCCCCCTACAGGCACCGGACGGGACACACACCAAGAGGGGGATTTAACAAGCCCCTGGAACACAAAAAAAAAAGAACACAAAACCACCCCACACACCCTACAAGCGACGGACGGGACACACACAAAGAGGGGGATTCAACAAGCCCCTGGAACACAAAAAGAAAGAAGACGCTTGCGCAACAAAAATCATCACTGCCAACCCCCCCCCCAACCCCCCCCCACACACATCAATAAGAAGTGACACCCAAAGCCACATATCTAAAGGAAACGTCCATATTAAACATACGTCATCTCAACACCTTCACACTAGGCAGCATAGGTGTCAGCATAGGTGGATCTCCTTACAATAAAGCACTATTAACCGTTCAACTGCAGAAAAGGCTACATATTAACAGTGAGTGCGATCCTCCTTATTACTTATCCATATTTCGCATGCTGAGGAACAAACAAGACATGAATACACGGTCACGGGTACAAAACGATTCGGATCGGATAACGGGACCAAACACACGAAGAAGAAAGAAACAAGAAAATACACGGCGGCGCATACAACGCGCTTCGGAAACTCCGGGAGAAAAAATGTCTCGGATCAAAAAACGCAAAGCTCAAGTAACCCCGTTACAGAGACGTGCCCAAATGGACAGACACAATGAACGTAGACGCATACAGTGCGCGTCTCAAAGTGCTGCATCGAAACAAGCACGATTTCAAAAGAAAGAGCTCGCGTCTCAGACATACAAAAAAGGGAGCGAAGAGACAGAATAAATGAACGCAGACGTGTACAACGCGCATATGAACTGCCAGAAAACAAGCAAGCAAGACTCCAAAAGCAGAAAGCTCAACTGACCGACATACAAAAACGGACAAGGCTCGATACAAACAATGCACGACGTAGACTGAAACGGACTTTTCGCAAAGCGGAGGCGAATCAATTAAAAGTCAAAAATAGCGTGTCACAAATAATGGACATGCAACAACGCGGCACTCAAACGCCACAAGCAAAACATGCCCGTCGCGGACATCAACGCCAGACACCTGCTAAACGCTTACGCCAGTTGGCTGACAACGCCTTCAATAATGAGTCCACTATTGAGGAAAATTCATTGGGATTAATGAATGTCATTTGCAATCATTGTCATTCACTTAACGTCCCAGAAGAAACAACTGGCAATACAAATAATGAATTTACACGTTGTTGTCAAAAGGGGCAGATTACACTGCCTCCTTTACATTCATATCCTGAATATCTACAGAAGCTTCTAACTAACGATGTGCCTGAAAGTAAAAACTTTATGAACTGCATTAGATCCTACAATAGTTTATTTGCTGTTGCATCTACCGGAGTACATATCAGGCCACCAAAAGGCAATGGCCCATACTGCTTTCGCATATGTGGTTAACACAACGCACTATATTATGTCCAAAAAATATTAATGTTAATCACATTAATAACCAGGTCATTTCATTACTTCCTGGAGAGGCACGGCTCTTTCTAAGCTCTGACAAAGTTGACTCTTATGACGACAATGAACATCTGAATTTCCCCTTAGAATATTTGAACACTATTAACCCGGACGGATGACCACAACACAACCTTACCCTTAAAAACGGAACAATAATCATGCTATTAAGAAACCTTAACACTAAACAGGGTTTATGCAATGGCACACGGTTAGTCGTCAACACCATGACACACAATGTTATTCAAACAACAGTTCTTACAGAATCACATGCTAACAATACTGTTTTCATTCCTAGAATTGACCTTACGAGTTCTGACCTAGAATTACCTTTTACATTGAAACGCCGACAGTTCCCCATTAAACCTGCATTTGCCATGACCATCAACAAATCACAAGGACAAACCATGGACAAGGTTGGCATCTACCTCTCTGAACCCGTTTTTGGACATGGACAACTTTATGTTGCCTTCTCACGTGTTCGATGTTCATCTGACGTTAAAGTTGAAGTTATAAATGATCCATGCCAAGGAAGACTCATTCAAAGACAAGACACCATCTTTACTACTAATGTTGTATACAAAGAAATATTCCAATAAAACATTACTCTATGCCAAGCACTCTATTTTTTATTTATATAGGCATCATCCAAACCTGCACACTATTCTATTTCTAATTCATACATCTCACTCTTTGTCATGCCCCAACGCCAGGGGTTGGCGAGCGAAGCGAGCAGGGGGCGGAGCCCCCTAGTTGAATATCTGTTTGTCTTTATCATTTACAATATATCCGTGTTTGATTTTACATTCCTGTCTACTGTTTGATGGTTATTTCACTGTGTGGGGAAAAAGTACAACTTGTAAGGAGTACGGCTTGTTACTAGATAAAGAAGCCTCAGGTTATCCAAGGAATAGTGTTGGTAGTGTAGTGTCCGGTCTAGGTAAGGGGTTGGCCGTTACAAGTTCCTAAGATTAAAGATCCAAACAAGCATTCTAAACGCCCACTATAGAGTGAAAAGTTGCCAAAGCCCAGGTAGGCAGAAAAAGGGCAATATAATATATTTTTAAAAAACAAATTCCAACAGTGATCTGTAACAAAATAAAAGGAAAGGTTCTTTTTCTCCTTTAAAGCAAAAGAAGATTAAGAGGAGACACGACTGAAGTGTTTAAAATTATGAAGGGAATTAATCCAGCGAATCAAGACGGTGACTTTACAATGAGTTCATCAAGAACACGGAGACACAGTTGGAAACTTGTTAAGGGTAAATTTCACACAAACATTAGGAAGGTTTTCATTACACAAAGAACGACAGACACTTGGAATAAGCGACCTAGTAGTGTGGTAGACAGTAAGACTTTACAGACTTTCAAAACTCGACGATGTTTTTGTATAAGAATTAAGTCAACAGGTCTGGCAAGCTTTGTTGGGCTGAATGGTTTGTTCTCGTCTAGATTGTTCTAACATTCTAATGTTCAATCCAAGGCAAACATATCTCAACCACAAATCCCAGTAGAAGTTAAAAAATTGAGCAAGGGTTCAAAATCCAGAAAATTTACAATAGAAACACATTATAATCACTGAGAATTCACCATAATGACAAGCGCAAGGAACTGCCAGGGACTGTGGGTTTTCCTCAACTTCTTTAGATCTGAGGGCAGTCCCTTGACAGGGACTGGCATAGAGGTCCTCCCAAAAAACACAAGACACATGGCAGAATACACATTGGCATATAGAAATGAAATAATCAAGACTGATAACATAAACAATGAGCAAAATAGATGCAAATATTACATTTGAACCTTAGTCAGGGGAGGAACCCTGGCTGAAATATAACACATTAATGGCAACCCTATACATCAAGGTAAACATTAAGAAAGCAAAAGTTAAATAATAATTATTAGGGAGAGATGATCACAGAGAACAAACTAAATTACTACTTTGCTCCCAGGATGCAAACTCAAGTTTTGACAGACCATGTCTCTTGTCTATGAGTTGCCTCTCAAGCCAGAGGTTTGATGGTTTCCCTTTCCTTTTTTGGTATATTTGGAAAAATGTAAGACATGTATTTAACTTTTAAACCCAGCACCCCATTACAATCCTGTGAAGGCTAATGTCTGCCTGTGGAGTTTGGGGTCAGACTGCCCAGAGTGAGGCCTATCTCAAAGAAAGCTAGTGAAGGTCCTGGCCTGACTTGTGGGTCTTTTGATGACCTTTCACTTTTTTGCCATTTGTTGTGCA
Source organism: Erpetoichthys calabaricus (assembly GCF_900747795.2). Classification (NCBI taxonomy): domain Eukaryota; kingdom Metazoa; phylum Chordata; class Cladistia; order Polypteriformes; family Polypteridae; genus Erpetoichthys; species Erpetoichthys calabaricus. The sequence goes on from NC_041402.2 coordinate 20,691,138, forward strand.
CCTATCTTAACAGGTTGAGTCATAAATGTTGGCCTTTCCTTCTCCTGGTAGTTGAGTCTTTCCCACAAACTCTTTTTCTGATTCCACTGAACCAAAACAGAGTGCACATACTTTTTCAAATATTTGTATATGTGTATAGAAATCCGAATATACTTGTATGTGTTCACTCTTTACATGTGTCATGGGCTTGAGAGGTCCTAGTACCAAGTCCCAAGTCCAAAAAGCTGTAGCAAACAACCCCTCAAGTGGAGAATCTATCAACCTTTGACTTGAAGCAAAAAGGGGAAAACAAGAATTATTAATCAAAAATGTTCTTAACAAAAAAAAAAAAATTCCAAGCAGCACAAAGACATAAAACAAACCCCTAGGTAAACCAGTCCAAAAAGACAATTCAGTAAAGAGGTCAAAACAAAGAATAAGAATGGACAAAAACTACAAAGAAGAGAACTCACCAACACCATTAAGAGCATTCAATGGACTGCAAGGGTCTGCTTGATTCCTCAACCTTTATAGGCTTGACGGCGGTCCCTTGGCTGAGATGAACAGGTGGCACCGCCTCTCAAGAAACCACCCACAAAATACATGGAACATGGAAACACCAGCATGGATACATAGAAATAGCCTTTTATATAAAACTAATAAAAAAATAAGAAGACTAAAGTAACAATATGACATATAAATGAAAGACCTGTGTGTGCATGGAAAACTCCGCTCTGCTCATGCTCAACCACAGCCACAGGAGTTGGTGTGAATTCTATGGAAGATGAACACACTTTTACATTTTTTCGCCGCTTGCATGCACCTCACTACAAAAGACCTGTGTGCAGTAAAGGCCGCCGCCCAACAACGATGTTGTGGTACCGACACAGATGAAGAGACACAACGTCAAAACAAAGCAAACGCCACGGCTCAACAACGTGCAAGTGAAACAACACCTCAGCAACGGAGGGCAAGGTTTGAAGTGTTCAGCGAAAACGTTGTCCATCTGGGGGGTATTTTTCGTATGTGGATTAGTCATTTAGCCTAATGTAATTGTTGATGATTTGGCCTGATCCTGGATCTGTCGGTTTTTCGAAACTCTTTCTGGAAGTGTTGTCATAGCAACACATCCTAATCCTCAAACCTGCTCGGAGCAGGTTTGTTCTACGTAAACAAGGATTAGCTCACACACTTAATCAGTGTCCGTGCATGGAATTCATTCAGTCATGGCTTTGTCGTTCATGAATGAGCGACCAATTGATATTGGTGCTCAAATTATAAGACGAGAATTTCATATAGAGAGGGGTTTGCGCGATCGGCAAGATCCTTTATTGCTCCTGGAGGAAATTCTTTTCGAAAGATACCGCTTTAGCCGAGGGGGAATATTGTACCTCAAAAATTTATTAGGACCTTATATTCGAAGTCAAACTCGGCGAAGTCGGGCTCTCACAACAACACAGACAGTAGGCATTGCTTTGAGGTTTTTTACAAGCAGCACTTTTTTATATACTGTAGGCGATGCAGAAAATCTAACTAAAAGTGCAGTTTGCCAGGCAATTCGTAAAGTCTGTTTGGCTCTGAAATATTTCCTTCGGGTTTTCATAGTGTTTCCTGGACACCTGCGTGTGCAGACAATAAAAGAGGCGTTTCATGCCATTGCAGGTAGGCAACACACATGCAAAAACACCCACAGTTCCATGAAGGATCTCACAATCAGCCTAACATTCTCATTACCAGGATTTCCAAATGTGATTGGGGCACATGGGACTGATCAGAGTGGAGTTTGATCAAACATTATTTGGAAAATGTACCTCTCCTCCTGATGAATAATCAGACACAGTGTCTTCATCAAATATTTGACCTTCGTCAATATCTCTTTGGTCAGACACAGGTTCAAGGGATATGACATTCCCTGCAACTGACTCAACAAAAAGATGGCTATATGGAACATACTTATGGCACACATCGATGATAAATATATGCAATGACCATCCTTTACCTGAAATGAAGTGACCACTGCATCCTGCCACTGGTTCTGAGGAGGAGCTTCCCCCTGGAATGCCCTCAGAAACAGGGTGATGGGAATTTTGCTGGAGAGCCATCTCTTCTGCAGGGGTTAGGTCTGGACCGCGTGGACCTCCAGCTGTTTTTTGCTTGTCTTCCTTCTTATTAGCTTTAAAATGAATGTTTTTATATTACATATGATTATTTATGTCAACAATTCTTTAAATAGTTATATACCAATATTTACCAGACTCAATATATATGGGCTTTTCACTCAGCGCAGGTGCGCACATTCATCTCTTATGATTAGATCCAGCTAAATTAATCTACTACACGGCTGCGTTTGAAAAACCGACTTATCCAGGATGAGTTTCACCGGCATTAACTCATCCAAGATGAGGCATCTGATCTTGGATGATTTAAGCGACGTATGAAAAATACCCCCCTGGAGGTTTTTTCTCGAGACAGAGATTGATTGGACTTATATGTCAGTGATACGGCTAAGATAGGGTATCGCCAGTGTCTTATTATGAAAGCCAGTGGGGGAGCGAGAACCGGTGGGTTCACATCCTCTGAACTGGGTAATTTTTAAGTGTTAGCTGACGCCTCTCCAAGTACACCAATTTAGTAAAACTGCTAGGAAGTCTTTGGAGTTTTTTTTGTGCAGGAGAAGCAAGCTGACTGATACATAACAACATGAATGTAGCAGCATGCTGAGCACAGCCTTTTTCAAATGCAAAGAGCTTATGATTAACTACTCACAAAATGAATTAAAATGGCAGTTGCATTTTAACCAGTTGCTAAAGATAAATTCACTCCTTTTAAAAAAGAACTTTAAGGTGTCACACTGTCAACACATTTTTTATAATCAGCACCAAATGTACATGCCTTAATGCCAGAACTCCTTCAACATATAATGCCAGCTTTTAACTCATTTACTGTGCCTTTTTAGTTGCTATTTCTTGGCTTGCAAGTATTTTGAAATAAAAGAGTGCGCAGTTTTACTAACATATTAGTACAAGAAAAACAATCATTGCTCATAGTGATAGGGTTAAGCAAGATATTGTGTTTCCTATTTGTATTTGCTTTTGAATGCTTAAATAGTGAATGTAGATGCTTTATAATTATTAGTAACTAATAAAACAAAAATTAACAATACAACTGTGAAGGATTATAGAGGAAATATGGACAGCAGAATATTAGGATTAACCCTAATCCTAATTCATAGATAGATAGATAGATAGATAGATAGATAGATAGATAGATAGATAGATAGATAGATAGATAGATAGATAGATAGATAGATAGATAGATAGATAGATAGATAGATAGATAGATAGATACTTTATTAATCCCAATGGGAAATTCACATACTCCAGCAGCAGCATACTGATACAAAAAAAACAATATTAAATTAAAGATTGATAACAATGCAGGAAAAAACAGACAATAACTTAATATAATGTTAATGTTTACCCCCCCCCCCCCCCACACCCGGGTGTAATTGAAGAGTCGCATAGTGTGGGGGAGGAACGATCTCCTCAGTCTGTCAGTGGAGCAGGACGGTGGCAGCAGTCTGTCGCTGAAGCTGCTCCTGTGTCTGGAGATGACACTGTTTAGAAGCCTTGCATCAGCAGTAACCTTTGTCTACACATCAAAGAATCTGATGGCATAACAACTGTCTACAACTTCAGATAAGCCACCATGGGCTTTGGGGCCATAATAATTAAATAATTGTCTTTTGAAAAGACTCTCAAGGAAGGGAAACCAAAGTTACGCTTAGCCTTTGGCCTTTTCTCAGTGACAAGAACTCTTTGATTACACGACCCACCTGTTTTCACGTCTTCTTACATCAAAGTCGAGTTTATTACATCAGCTGCACTCAACGGGACTGGGAGAGTAACGCCTCACTCCATCTGATAATCCATCAGCGGAGGTTTACGTAATTACATTACAATCTTTGTTTTCAGTTAGCGCTCCAAACTAGTCCAGTAACTTGTCTTGGTCTGTACAACTGAAGAACAGGAGACTGGGACCAACTGGCCAATTTACAAGTTTAGGGTAATCTCCCAGAACACACATCTGCGCTCTTAGCCACTATACAGCATATATTTGTAATTATAGTACTCTTAATGCTGTATACAATTTCTGAGGTTACTGATTAATAAATTTCCAATTATTGTAAACCATATCTGATCGTTGACTTTGCTATTGTGAATATTTATACTGAAAGAGTATTGACCATTTTTTTGTGGTACATGCTGTAAACTCAGCCTCTGAGGTTCATAGTCTGAATATTTAATAATCGGTGAGTATTCCTTAATAGTCAGGCTTTGAATTAAATGTAAAACACGTTAAGTTAAGCCACCTAGCCTGTGAGGTTTTATTCTAAAAAACATCCATCCATCCATCCATCCATCCATCCATCTTCCAACCCGCTGAATCCGAACACAGGGTCACGGGGGTCTGCTGGAGCCAATCCCAGCCAACACAGGGCACAAGGCAGGAACCAATCCCGGGCAGGGTGCCAACCCACTGCAGGACACACACAAACACACCCACACACCAAGCACACACTAGGGCCAATTTAGAATCGCCAATCCACCTAACCTGCATGTCTTTGGACTGTGGGAGGAAACCGGAGCGCCCGGAGGAAACCCACGCAGACACGGGGAGAACATGCAAACTCCACACAGGGAGGATCCGGGAAGCGAACCCGGGTCTCCTAACTGCGAGGCAGCAGCGCTACCACTGCGCCACCATGCCGCCCCTCTAAAAAAAAAACATGCTAAGGAATATTGTTTTGCTTCTGAGTTTACACATGAAATATTATTTACAGTATGTAACACATGCTAAGAAAACTATTTTCCTTGTGGGTTTTTATAATAAAGCACACATTAGAACATTAGAACAATCAAGACAAGAATCAACCATTCAGCCCAATAAAGCTCGCCATTACTATCCACATACTTCTCCCAAAATAACATCAAGTTGAGTTTTGAAACTCCTTAAACTGCTACTGTCTACCACACTACTTGGTAGCTTATTCTATGTGTTTCTGGTTCTCTTGTAAAGAAAAACTTCCTAAAGTTAGATAAACAGTGCTTAACATATGAGGTTACATAAAAAGCCATATTTCTTTCTGAGGCATCCGAGGTCCTCCCAGGTATGTGATACCAACTCAAACCAAGAGGGGGCGCAGTCGCTGTCTCGACTTCTTCTTCCTCCACAGTGCAGAGACACCACCCAGTGATGGTAAATGACAGTCCCTGGAGACCATCACTTCTTGTCTAAGCGACTTGATCAAAGGAGCTCCATGTCCTGACAATAACTGAAGAAGCCACTCAGAACAACTCAGCCAGAGTGTTACGGTGTTTCTTTTGAGAGCCAATGTGCATTATTTTTGTTTAAAAACCTTTAAGTAAAAGGAAATGGCAGGGTTGGCGCCCCAAAAATTTGTCTGCATATCAGCCTGTCATTCCCTTGGATTACTCCCAGGTATATAACTTAAAGCTGTGCAAACAATAGTAAGTCAATGCTAACTCAGATATTACATTAATTTATAATCAATTCATAATTTACAGTAAAAGTATTCTTTAAACGCTTATAACAATTTAGTGTCAGATTAAGAGATCTGCTCCCTTAATTACATTGTTGGTTAAGAGGTTTGGGAACTACAGTTTAAATGAACAATTAAAATAACAGGCCTAAATTTAAAATTAATTAATACATAAATTAATACCCAGCTAAAAAGGCCTACAAGTGTTTATATTGTAATGTTATGCTTTTAACCAATTTAGAGAATAAGGGGCATTGTGAAATTTCACAAATCTACCAAAATATGACATTCTCAATGCCTCAGCAACCTGGCTGGCAATGTCACCCTGGGCTTACATCCCATCCTGAAAATGGGACTCCTAAAACAGGATGACAAAGACCCATTGGGACTGTGTTTTAGGACTCTTCCTGAAAGGAGTGTTAAAATAAAGAAAGGATGGAGGACTATAATATGGTTTAAACTTGATTTGTCCATGCTGGCTGTGAGGGCCAAATGGCAAAAGTGATGTCAGATTAAGATTTTCTCAAGGTATATTGATTGACCTTTCCAATTTTCTATATGCTTCTAGTACCAATTTGTCTCACAAAATCTTCACTTCCTGGGCTCTGAGTAATCCTAGAAAACTGTTTATTGCACTGAGCCTGTGAGAATCCCGCTTTTAACACGCTGGCTACTCAGCTCGGCCTTGTGTGTTATACCTCTTCTCAAAAGCTTTCTCACAACATGAAGAAGAGAATCGTACTATATATACTGAAATCAGAAAATGATTGTGTAAATTGTGCCTGTCTGGCATTAATCAAGCAGTAAGTGTCCTGTGTCAGGAGATAAGGGGCTCGCTACGGTTCTGTCTTTTCCATCTAAATGAATCTTCTGACACAAATATGTGCTGAACCTCATTTACATTTCCCAGCTAAGCAACTCCAGCAAAATGCTTCCTGCTCATTTTTAGGCACTGAAGAGCATGTTATTCATCAGGCAGCCCTAGTAACCTTGGCCCATAGTTTCCTACTCTAATGCAAAAAATAAATGTTTTTAAAAAAATGTCTTGTGGAATCAGTTTAAGTTCCATGAAATATAAATATTTCTATCTAAGCATCATTATAGAGCTACCTCAGTGATATAAAAGCAGAAGTGACATCTTAACAACTTTGGGAAGTGTTATTTACTTGAGATTTGCATAAAGATATTGATTCAACAAAAAATCTGATCCCTGGTGACTAGTTTTCAATTTTTTTTTTTCTAAAAAAGTTTGTGTTATGATTAATAGCCATCAGAAAACTAACTCTTGCATAGTGTACATGTTTCGCAAAAGCCACAGTTCCTGCTTCACTAACAGAAGGGCCGGTGTTTTAAATAATGCAGCCTCAGGCAAGGCACATCTTTGTTGCCGTCTTTCCCCATATATGTACCTACTAGTCGAGAGTCAGTATCCACATAAAATGCATAATGGCATAACTTGTTCATAATTCAAAACTCCCATAATGCAGCACATCCTCAGGACAACTGGCAAAATAATAAAAATATGACAAAAATGAAAAGGATTTACTTAAAATCAATAATCTTCTTTCAGCTGCTCCTGTTAGGGGTCGTCAAAGCGGATCATCTTCTTTCATATCTTCCTGTCCTCTGCATCTTGTTCTGTCACACCCATCACCTGCATGTCCTCTCTCACCACATCCATAAAGCTTCTCTTAGGCCTTCCTCTCTTCCTCTTCTCTGGCAGCTCTATCCTTAGTACCCTTCTCTCAGCATACCTAGCATCTCTCCTCTGCACATGTCCAAACCAACGCAATCATGCCTCTCTGACTTTGTCTCCAAACCATCCAACCTGAGTTGACCCTCTGATGTTCTTGTTCGTAATCCGATCCATCCTCATCACACCCAATGCAAATCTTAACATCTTTAACTCTGCCACTTCCATCTCTGTCTTCTGTTTTTATACACATGTATCATTCATTGGTTACAATATACATCTACTGATGCACTTGGACACTTCATCAGTGATGGAACCTGGAGTCATCAGGTGTTAGGGGACTTTCGACATTAGACATCCTTTCCCATTCAAGCCAAACCAGGAGTGTTCAGTTCCTAGCTAGTGCCCAAGTAACAAGTGTCCACAGTTCCCTCATCTTAATTCACAGCCATCTGGAGGCCTTTACTGCTGCCTCTGTGAGAATTCTGGTGGCTTTATTCTTAGACACACACCATTATGCCTAGAAAACAGTAGACCTTACACGGAGACCAAGGCTGCTCTATGGGGACCCACCATGTCTGCCACAAGTCTTCCTTCAGCCTTATGTACTTAACCCTATTTTGCTCATAGGATTCCTCCATCTTCTCCTTCCAAGGAACTGTGAGATCCAGTATAACCGCCTGCTTGAATGTTTCTGACAATAAGACTATATAAGGCCTCAGGGTGGTCCTTGCAATGTGGTCTGGGAATTGAAGCTGCATCCCCAGGTGGTCAGTGCAAAACTTCACATATTCCATGACCATTTCAAACTCAAGCTAAAGGCGTCTTCCCTTTCTAATTACACTCGAACATTGCAAACTTAAGAAACATTTAACAGATAATGCACCTGTAACTGACTCCATAATAATATTTCAGAAATGTTTGTTATTATTATAATTACATCATAATGTTAAAAAATAGTCCTGTTTTTAAACATTGTCCTAACCAGAGTTCTGCTTGAGGCAGCCATCCTGTTGTCTCACCTCACCTGCCAGCTCGGACCAACAATAAGAATAATGGTCGGCTGCTATGATGCTGCACATGTGAAGGAAACCACTATCAAATGAGAGGTCTTCTATTCATACTACAGGAAGCACCTCTCTCTCTTGGAGACCTCCACCTTTCTGGATTCCACTAGCTCAAACCTCTATCTCCAGCCTTTGTAAACCTTCACTGCTGTAGGACTAGGCAGCACTAACACTGCAGACAGAGGTCTCTGCACATTTGGATGCCTGTCATGTAGAGCTTCCTCTGAAGGGCTGACTTTTTGTGTCACTGTCACACGGGCTGGGTACACAAGATACTGTATATATGGATATACTGGAAGGGTCAATAATGGTTTTAGATGCTGATTTAGCAATAGTAACCACTGACTCTGGGTTTTCCACTATGTATTTCACTAAAGGAATCTTCAACCTGCCATGAAATTGCAATATTTGTTTGATTCATACAGGGAACCTGTGCCAACATGGTAACGTCTCAATGGGGTTGTAATAGCATTTTGTTCACTGAGTGGTTTATTAACTGTTCATTCTTACAAATGACAAGTCTCTTAATATATACAGTATATACTTTTATAAGACATGATGTAATTTTGTTCCCTGAACTGCAAAATATGCCCATTCTGCAGCGAACATTATTTAAACGAAGGCTGGGAATCAGGACTCACTTCGGACCCATGTTGACCCATGTCTAATGTTGACAAAACAACTACCTCACAACAATACCTGGACCAGGCTGTCTTAACACTGATTTCTGTTGTTTTTTCTTTCTTTTTTACCCATCAGTAAACAGGGCTTGAGCTTGGACCCTGGAAATTGTAATATTTATATATAAATGCCAAAATGCCCTAATAAGGAGGGGATAACTGTAAACCTCTGGCTTGAGAATATCAAGACAATATTATATATATTTATTTATATACTAGTGACCTGGCGTGCGCTACGCTGCGCATTGGATGACCACAGTTGAAGGACTCCCTGTTTAAACGCGGCTTCAGGGACATGAACTTCCTGAAATGGACAAAGTGCAATCCCGGTACGATGTACCGTGGAGACGCATCGTTGTGGTAATGTCTGTGAGTGGTGAGTGTCAGTTTGTTGCGAGCGAGAACGGTGAGAGCGTTCACTAGGAGTTTCTTGCGAGACCGTACGTTTCTGTGTATTACGGTCGTTTTGCAATCGTAAGGGCCTGTCGTCGGGTGTCTCATTGGCACGCTTTTGCCTCTTTCTTTCGCGATCACGGCGTAATGTGTCCTCTCTCTCTGTAGGAGTTTGTCTATTACGGTTGCTTTGCAATTGTAAGGACCTCTTGTCGGGTGTCTCATTGGCACGCTTTTGCCTCTTTCTTTCGCGATCACGGCATAATGTGTCCTCTCTCTCTGTAGGGGTTTATCTATTGCAGTTGTTTTGCAGTCGTAAGGACATGTCGTCGGGTGTCTCATTGGCACGCTTTTGCCTCTTTCTTTCACGATCATGGCGTAATCTGTCTTCTCTCTCTGTAGGGGTTTCAGTTGCCTTTCGTTGTGCGGCAGAGACGCGTCGTTGAGCTAATCTGTGTGAATGCTGACTGTCCATTTCTTGCGAGCGACTGGCATGCCTTTGCCTCTTTGCTTCGTGATGACGCTGTAATGTGTCCTCTCTCGCAGCAGCAGGTTCAGTTGCCTTTCATTTCGGCATTGTTCCGTAAGGTCTCCTCCATACAAGTGCACATGGGTATCTGAAGACGGAAAGGCATAGTGGGCCGGAAGGGAGAAAATAGAAAATCACGGCTTGAAACACACGAATTGGTGACCAGGGGAACCATCCGATTCAGACGCGGGGCTCGAAATACTCACATGCACAAAGGGTAAAGAACCGAGGGGGGTAAGCAGGAATTCTGAGAGGGGAAAGACTGGGGCTTTTCTACGGGGGCGGCTATACAGCCAAAAGGAACCCGGACCCAGACACGGACGCCGCGCTGGGCTTTTATTATATAGATAATATATAATAATAATAATAATATATATATATATATATATATAGTAAGAAGAAGAAAAATTGAAATGTAGAGATGTCAGGTAATTGAAAGGAACTACTCTGTGCATCTCTCTCCTAGGAGGATTCATTTTGCCGACGTGCTCGCCTCGCTTGTGCATTAGCAGCAGGAAGAAAAGTAAAAGGGATGCCATTTTGCCAATGTTAGTGGCTAGGCAATTTTGTCTTTCTTCAGAGGTTTTGTTTAGTTGACGTGCTCGCCTCGCTTGTGTTATTAGTGACTAAGTGAGTTTTCTGTTTCTTCAGAGGTTGGAGCACTTACCTCGACTCCACCTCTTACCTCCGGACCGAACAGACAGAGACACACACTTCCACGTGTAGATGTTTATACAGTATATAAGATATAAATATAACAAGAATGGTAATTCAAGATCAAATAGTCCCAATATATGATCCAAAAGGAGAAAACCAGAAAAGAGTACAAATAAATAAATAAATACTGTACATATAAAAACCCAGAATATTCAAAGAATCATCAATACTCAGAAGAATCCTTAGAAATACACTGATTCATTGCTGAGTGTCTCTTTCAGACTGAAATATAAGAGGGAGGTCTTAGCAGTAGTGATGTCAGGGTGGCTCCACCTCCTCTGGCTCCACCCATAAAGTACAACGATTGGCAGCATAGAGCACATATAACAAATAAAAAGCACAACTAACAGAACAACATAAAATCATGAAAAAACAAAATTCAAAATTAAGAAAAATAACAATAAAACAAAAAAATACAATACAAATAAAGGAAAAATCCCTGGTTGTAACACAACATACACAGAAGAATTTCATTGTACTGAGTACACATATAATATGACTTCACTGCACCTGTAATTCAACTCAAATTCAACTATCAGCTCAAGTAGTAGGATGGCATTTGCTGAAAAATAAGTCGTTGTGTGTTGTTCATGGAGAATGAAGAGTGTCACACATGTGCCCATGTAGGACAACTCTGTTGATGATAGTCACCCACTGAACAAGGGGTGGCACTGTGTTCAAGTGCTTTCTCTCTTCCTCTCTGTGCAGGATGGCAAACTGACAGCTGTTCCACCACTGACATCAGTTCTGGACTCACCCCTTCCAGCCTGGAACCCATCTGACCGTAGGTTCAGTCATTTTGAATTAGTTCTACTGTGAGCTCTCATCTGAATAGACGCATCTGCAACTTGTGGTGTGTATTTTGTTTTTACAATTTTTGTAATTATATGAGGTCACCAGGTTGGTGCCGCAACTCTTTGAAATTGTTCTGTCTCTTGAAACTGAAATGCAAAATAGTCTGGCAGGACAACCTGCACAAACTAAAAAAAAGGAATTCTGAAGATGTTGGCCAGGGAGGCATGAATTGAAGTGAGTGGGGTTTAGTGGGAATTTTAAAGAAAAGCTGAAGAATGGATGCACACAATGCAAATGAAAAAAGGGAAACTGCACCTCTAGAAGAACAGGTACAGCTGACTGAAGAACACTTCGGCAGAGATAAATCCACTACAGAATGGTCTGCAAACATTTCAAAGAATCTTTCAGGACTGATAGCATATAGTGCCTATATTCTGATTTGGTGCACATTTTAAACATCTTATTGTGTCAGTGGGATTTCTCCTTTTCTCCTACATTAAGTGCAACCATTGAAAGCTCCAAAGTGAATACTGAATATGTGCATTTGCTTGTATTAACTCAGCACGCCTGTATTATTACTATTATTAACAAGCAAAGGAACATGCTTTAAGGATTATAAAGAATGCCAATGGGGTTCTATCCCGTTTTGATGACTGTAATCAAACACTTCTGTAAGTGTGTGTGTTGTTTTATAAATTACTTTACCAATTCCATTTTTACATGCATTAATGGTTCAAGTTACATTAAAGTATACAGGCATTATTTGAGCTCCTAATTCTATGTTATATTAAACAGGCTTGATGGACTGAATGGTCTCTTCTTGTTTGTCAAATTTTTTATGTTCTTATGTGTTTTTTCCTCCACATCTATAAAGAGGTATGCTTTTGCTTATTTAGCGATTCAAAACTTGCCATGTGTGAATGTCTGCTTGTGCATGGGGGCTTTTTTAGGCTGAATGGCCTGTTCTCATCTAGATTGTTCTAATGGGTGACCACTGTGTTGGATTAGTTCCCCGTCCCGGTCAGGTTCCTACCTTGTGCCCAGAGTCAATGTGATTAGCTTTGGACCCCAGCAACCCTGCACTGGATTAATAGGATTTAAGAACGTTATATTATTATTTTCTTCAATGAGTCTTTCACTTGGAGCATTAATACGTAACATTCTTCCACTTGTTTAATCCACTTCAGGGTCATTCTATCAAATTCAGGCACAAACTAAACAACTTTAAACAAATATTGATGCTTATGAATTTAATGGGGTTACTTAAATGATACGCTGGCCTGTGGGGCTGGATGGTCTTTAGACCTTGGAGACTCACAAGTTTATTTTCTCCAACATTCCACCAATTGGAGTTTTTATTTTCTTGTCCATTCTGGGCATTTGACCGCAGTTCATAATTATGATTCTGGATAACTTCTGTATAACTTAGCTATTATTATTGTAAAGATCTTCGACCTATAGAAATAAGGTTGTTGTTGTTTATATAATTTATTTTATAATTTATTTTCCAGCACCACCCCAAGAACTGTGTTCAGGACTAAGCTGGTTAGAAAATGACATGACTCGACTTGTAACATTACATTTTTTTTTCCTAAAAAATTTCTCAATTAAGCAGTGTTCACTAATTTAGAAGCTCTGGGCCACCATAACCCTTGCTTGGATTGAGGGGTTAACATTAGAAGACAGTTTACAGGCTCAAAAATAAATGTTTCTCAGCCAAGCCAAGGGGTGGCGCTGTCCAGTAATACTTTATACTGTTTTGCCTCTGCAGACTCTCAACAGAACCCACCTCCTAATGATTGCACTTCCACCTACCAAGATCCCTCCTCCTCCTGATGACATCATTTCCGGTTCCGGTCCCATTAGCTCCCACCTCTTCCTGTCTCCAACATATATTTCCACCATCTTGCCTACCTCTGTCAGTTCCGTTTTAAACTCGTCTGTAAAGACGTCATTTCTTTTTGCATATTTTCAAATATACGGGGTACAAATTCCCCAAACCTTTTCGGTTGTCCCTGCCTGCTATTACAAGTGGTATCACATTGTCATTTTGTTACAAGAAAAGGAAAAGGAGGCAGCCATAGCTGAGTGACAGTACAAAGGATAAAGGGTTGATTGTACGTACTAATGTTTCTCTCTCTCCATCAACAGAACTAAAGGAGACAAACAGTAACTCACCGTCACTACTTCTGGTCATTCAAAATGTCTACCACGCAACAATCCCATCTCCGTATTCCATCGATGACATCACTTCTGGCTTTCCCAAGATGACGTCACTTCCGGCCCACCATAATAACGTCACTTCCAGTCCTCAATGATGATGTAATTTTCGTCCATCTAAATTTGATGGAATTTCCTTTTAACTTCATTTCCTGCCACCATTTTGCTATAAAAACTCAGTTCTCATGTGTCAAATGCTCTTGTTTTGATCCATATTCTGGTGATATTTAAATTTCTGTCCAAGGACATTATACGGGATCACTCCCCAACTCTTTTTGAGACTTTTTTGAGTCGTTATTTCATCACACCATGAATGTGTCCCAATGCAGCAGTAAAGGAAGAAGTGGTATGGAGTGAAAGATGACGATCTCGGGATCGGGATACTTCCATAAGTAATGTAATAAACAGTCCTACCGGTAGTCCTGATACGGTGAGATTTGTGGGAGAGTTCCCTCTGAAGACGCATGATGACCAATCCACCACTATTCACATGACAGAAAGGCATGAGACAGTCCATACATTCTTACCGGTTCACGATTCAGGGTATAAACGATACTCCACAGGGTTTATGTTAGACGAGACAAACAGGTGAACAGAAACACAGACAACTTCCCCCTTGCTTCTTAACCAGCTTATATTTAAGATTCCTGCTGGCCCTTCTTGTCCCCAGCAGCCCCTGAACCCGTTTCAGATGTCTAATGAGGGCAATACCCTCGGGGCAGCTGGGAAATGGAGTCTGCTAAGTTGTAGCACTGCTACAACACTCACACACACACAAACACTCAAACCAGACCAGTCTGAAGTTGCCACTTAATCAAACTCACACATGTTTTATAAAAGGTTTAAGTGTGAAGATGGATGGACTGGCATCCCAACTGGGATGGATCAATGGGATTGAGATGTTGATGCACTGCTTCTTTTCTGTGTGTCCTCACACTGCTAGAAAGACTTCATAAAGCAGAAACAACCTGCCGATGTATTGGTTTGCCTGTGAGTGCCGATCTCTACTAGCCGATGGAAGATTGCCGTCTCATGCCCTTGACAGCGACTTCCTACCTGTGCATGCAATCTGCGGCTAACAGAGGTGGAAAAGAGAAACATATACAAAATATACAAGTTGGTATAACTGCTATTAAGGTCAAATTGAAACTAATTTGTAGTTAAAGTTTCAAGGAACAGTTTTCTATTTTAAGATAAACGAGCTCACAAATTTGCCAAATGGGAGGTTTTGAAATTTTAAAACTGTACAGCGCAATCCGTTCAAGATATCTTGACAACAATGGAACTTTGACGACAAATTTCCTTGCATGAATGAGAGACAGTTGCAGTGTTGTCAGTGAAGGATAGCTGGTCATCAATCACCACTGTAAGGTCGTGTACTGACTTGGAAGGTGTTAGTGATAATGAGAACATTAGAACAATCTAGATGAGAACAGGTCATTGAGCTCAACAAAGCTCGCCAGTCCTATCCAATTAATTCTTCTAAAAAAACATCAAGTCGAGTTTCAAAAGTCCCTAAAGTCTTACTGTCTACCACAGTACTTGGTAGATTATTCCATGTGTCTGTGGTTCTCTGTTTAAAGGAACACTTCCTAATGTTTGTGTGAAATTTACCCTTAACAAGTTTCCAGCTGTGTCCCCATGTTCTTGATGAACTCATTTTAAAGTCACTGTCTCGATCCACTGGATTAATTCCCTTCATAATTTTAAACACTTCAGTCGTGTCTCCTCTTAATCTTCTTTTGCTTAAACTGTAAAGGCTCAGCTCTTTTAATCTTTTCTCATAATTCATCCGCTGCAGCCCTGGAATCAGCCTAGTCGCTCTTCTCTGGACATTTTCTAGTGCTGCTCTGTCCTTTTTGTAGCCTGGAGACCAAACCTACACACAGGACTCCATATGAGACCTCACCAGTGCGTTATAAAGCTTCAGCAGAACCCATTTGGTCTTGTACTCCACACATCAGGGCGCTATATAACCTGACATTCCGTTAGCCTTCTTAATGGCTTCTGAACACTGTCTAGCAGTTGATAGTGATGAGTCCACTACGACTCCTAAATCCTTCTCATAAGGTGTACTCTGATTTTCAGACCTCCCATTGTGTATTCAAACCTAACATTTTTGCTTCCTACTTGTAATACTTTACATTTACTGACATTAAATTTCATTTACCACAAAGCTGCACAAGCCTGTATGCTGATCAAGATGGATTCCAAATTATCTGCCAATCCACCTATCTTGGGATCATCTGTAAACTTAACAGCTTGTTACTCATATTCCTATCTAAATCATTTATAAGTATATTAAAAATAGCAGCGACCCTAGTATTGACCCCTGTGGGACACCACTCTTAACATCATCTACTTCTGATAAGGTTCTTCACACCATCACTCTCTGCTTTCTGTGTCTGAGCCAAGATCGCACCTTGAACCGAGCTGATCTCTGAACGGAGAATGGGTGTTGAATACACACAGTGACTGGGATAACAAGGCAGTCCGTCCAGGACCGGAGCCACCATTAAGGCCAATTAAGTGAAAGCCGCACAGATTAGCTACCAAACAGTTGGTTGGCGCATTAATAAATTTTGCATAGGGTGCAAAAGAACCTAGCACCGGCACTGGGTCCATCTTGCCAGGTTGACCTGAAGATGGTGCTGATTCATCCAGGTTGCGTTATCAGCGAGACATGCCAAGATTCTATCTGAAGACTATTTGGTAATCTATAGGGATGAGTTTTCAATTGCATAGAAATGATATGAGGAACCATGGCACTGGATGATAGGACCTAGTGAGGTGGTGTATGAGGAGAAGAAGAGAGGACCCAGCACTGAGAGAGGCTAGGAGCATGAGCTGATACACCACCTAATCCCAGATTAGGACCCGAGTGCAGCCACGCAACGGGTGACACCTCAGCACCACACTACTTCAGATGGAATGGAACAGTGTGATGTTTTTTATGGCGGCTGGAGTGCCAATCCTGCCACCAACCACCAAGTTTACACTGGATACAGATTAACGTTATACCCAGGACGGCACAATTGCAGGTTAAGGGCCTTGCTTAAAGGCTCAACGGGGTAGAGTCACTTCTGGCATTTTATGGGATTTGAACCAGCAAATTTCCGATAGCCAGGGCAGATCCCTAGCCTTAGGGCGACCACTCTGCTGGGGCACCTCTGTTTTTCCCAAATGCAACTCCGACATCTCTCCTCTCCAAGACACCCCACAGGATCTGCCTGAAAGGTGGGATTCAAACCATCTGAGGTGAATCCCAGTCCTGCCATGGGCAGAGAGGGTGCTAAGGAGGACCTGATGGTTATCTATGCCAAAGCAGAGGTCTTTAATATAACTGTAGAGTAATAATAATAGGCACACCAGGCCGTTTTTGTTTTACTTGCTATATGAAGAAGCACTGCAGATGTGGCTCCCTCTTCGTATAGCTCTGTAATTCAGGTTCTGATACAGTATTATGTTTCATGAACATATTATTATACTTGCTGCATTATTTTATCTTTTGTTATTTTGTTTTGTTCTTTGAATAAAAAAAATGAAGAAAATTAATACACTCTTGGAGATATTTATAGACACTGACACCTACTGCCTTCTTCAGTTTCCTTCCTGATATCAGAAATATAATAAGTTGATAAGTTTTGTGTTACAGAAGACAAAGCCCACAAGGCTAGGCTGTAATCTTTGACACCTCCAACAAGCCAGACGTGTAAAGGTAATGCCTGCGAGATTAGAAGGTGAAATAAGACTGCAAGAGGTCTCTGAACGTACTGACTTCTCAGATCCCATTCTGATAAACAAAAGTGGATCTGGTGTGTGGTGTTTGTGCTCAAAAAAGAATGATATCCCGAGGAGCGGAATACTGGCACAGTGGTTAGTATAAGGGGCTTTACTGTACAGTGCCAGGGAAGTGCACTGGGCCTGGCATGTTCTCTGCATGTCTGCATCAATCTCATCTCATCTTCTGAAACTGCTGCTCAGGCTGGGGGTCACGTGCATTGATCCAACTTAAATAAACTGCTCTGATAGAGTATTAGAAAAATTAGCGCATTAGGTAATGGCTCTAAATGAGTAAGGTATGAGGAACTGTGGGCGTAGATAGATAGATAGATAGATAGATAGATAGATAGATAGATAGATAGATAGATAGATAGATAGATAGATAGATAGATAGATAGATAGATAGATACTTTATTAATCCCAATATGAGTGGAGCAGCATGGCGACTCAGATATTAGTACACTTTTAGAACCCAAATTCAGATTTCAGGCTCAGTTGCTGTCTGGGTGCAGTGTGTACCATTTCATAGGGTTACAGTGGATTCAGAAAGTACCGTATACACTTGTGTATAAGTCAGGTCTTGAAACACGAAAAATCGATTATAAACCCAACTTATACACCCGTTCAAAAATGCGACACTTTTTTTTTTTTTTATCTTCTTGCTTCCTCCAATCTCGCACCAGTTTCTCAGACACATCAAATTTTGTTGCGGCAGAACAGTTACCAATTTCTTTCTCCACTTCAATGACTTTTAATTTAAAACCAGCTTCATATTTTCTTCTGATCGAATGCTCCATCATAGATAAGGGATGCTCTTACGATAAAGATGTATGAAGGCATGAGATACAAAAAACACAGAACAGTGCAAACATCGCTTTGGAATAGTTTGGGTATTACCGTGTGGTCACGTAGGCACAATACCTCGAAAAAAAAAGGCAGTGTGCTCCGTAGTTACTCTCTCAGGTGGGCATTAGCATATCATAATCTCTTGGACCAATAGTGTGAGTTTTCTGCATTCGACTTAAACGACCAACATTATAAAATTATACGGTACAATCAAGCCCCACCTTATCCGTGGGAGAACTTAAATGCAAGTATAGACAGTATTCATCCCTCTTCACTTTCTGAGGAATTCATTTTAAATGGATAAATCTGCTGGTTTTGCCCATCAAGCTACACTCAGTAAGCTACAATGACAAAGTGAAAATGTGTTTTCAGTAAGGTTTGCCAATTGATTCAAAAAATCAAAAAGTGAAATCGCTCACTCATATTAAGTTACTGTGTCCTCCAGATGGTGCTCAGGTGCATCCTATTGGCTTTAATTCTCCTTCAGACTTGTCTAGAACTTGACAGGAGTCCACCTGTATCAAAGTGAACTGACTGAACATTGCTTAGAAAGGCACATACCTGAGTATATAAGGTCCCACAATTTACATGACATGGCAGAACAAAACATAAGAAGGAACATAAGAAATTTGACAAATGTGATGAGACCATTCAGCCCATCAAGTCTGTTGGTTGTGCTAATAGCTAAGCTCTCTCAATATCTGATCCAGTTTCTTCTTCAAGGTTGTCAAGGTTTCTGCTTCAACTCCATGTGTCTGTAGTTTGTTCCAGAGTCCCACAACTCTTTGTGTAAAGAAGTGCTTCCTGTCTTCAGTCTTACCATGAAGATCAAAGCCATGACGACCAAGGGACACTCTGTAGACCTCTGAGATCAAACTGTGGTGAGGCATAGATGAGGGAAAGGGTACAAAACCATTTCTAAAGCTTAGAGTGTTTTCAGAATTGTGAAATGGAAGAAATTTGGAACAACCAGGACTCTTTCTAGAGATGGCTTTCTGGCCAAACTGTAGCACTAGGGTGTTGTACCATGTTAGCCATTATGGATGTAATAAGAAGTCAAGAAAAATGACACCTTTTATTGGCTATTTGGGCAAGAAGAACATTAGTTGGGGAGGTGACCGACAGCCCAATGTTCACTCTAACACAGATTCATATGTCTTCTTCTTAGAGGAGAGAAGCTGTCAGAAGGACAACCATCTTGTCAGCATTCCATCAAACAGGCCCATATGATAGCCTGCTTGGAGTTTACCAAATGGTATTTAAAGGACTCTGACAGCATGAGAAAAAAAGAGGTAAATTTTGAACTCTTTGGGCAGATATCACATCTGGCAAAGGCATTCAGCTGCTTAATACCATCCCTATGGAGAAGCATGGTGGTTGCAGCATCATGCTATAGGGGTGCGTCTCAACAACAGGGACAGGGAGTCTGGTCAGAACTGAGGGAAGGATGAATGCAACCAAATTCAGAGAGGTCCTTGAAGAAAATCTGTTCCAAAGTGCATGCCACCTCAGACAGGGATGATGGTTCAACTTTCATTATGACAATGACGCAAATCCTCCAGCCAAGACAACACTGGAGTACCTTCAGAACAAGTCTGACTGTCCTTGCCCAGACTTAAAACCCATCGATCAAGGATGATCAGTGTCGGTCCTGGAGGGCCGCAGTGGCAGCAGGTTTTTGTTCCAACCCAGTTGATTAATCAGAAAACAATCCTTGCCAATAATAGACCTTGTTTAAGATCACAACTTGTTAAGTGTTTTCACTCTGCAATTTCAGTTCATTCTTAAATTGTAGATTTTTTTTTTCCTTTTGTAGGTGGCACATGGGATGGTTGGGCATCCAGGCAAGGTGATGATGGGATGCCCTGAGTGGACATAAAGGAATCCCAGCAAAAACAGAGAAGGATGTCGCACCCAGACAAGGCTTCCCTAATGGATGAATGGACATCCCGGCCAGAGAAAAAGATGATTCCTTACCCAGGTGGGAAGCCCCAGACAAATTGACAAGCGTCCCAACTGGACATATGCATAGCAACTTCCCTAGTTGGGATAAAAGAGGACAGGGAAGGACTATCTATGGGGGGTATTTATTCCACCACGGTCGCTAGATGGCAGTGGACCTTGATATCGGTGCCCATTCAGGAACCAGCAGGAAATGCCGGGAGTTATAGTCCTGCTGGGGTCTGTGGGTGCCGCAAGAGGGTCCTGCAGGGAGATGTACTCCCCATTACGTGGGACTTCCGTGTGACCCGGAAGTACTTCCAACGGGCAGTACTCCTGGGTCCACAATAAAAGGGACAGAATTCACTTGTCCAGGCAAGTTGCAGCTGGGAGGACGGAGAGCAACACTCAACTGAAGGAGGGCACTGAGGTGTGAAGAGATGAGGTGATTGGAGGAGAAGTAAATTGTTCCTGGTGCCTTTTGTGAGGTATAGATATAATAAACCCCCATTTATGCGGAGTGTTCGTGTTGGGGTTTGAGGCTCTCTGGCGGCCCCCCGCCGTCACACTTTCCAATGCTATCATCGAAATGATTTGAAGCCTAAAACTAATGAGTCATTTTCAGTTCTTCACTTTCTCTTTCGGAGCTGATCTAGACCAACACCAGTTTACCTATCGGTCAAACAGATCAACTGAGGACGCCATCTGTGTGGCTCCACATGCTGCCCTCTCACACCTGGTAAAGCCCAACACCTATGTTAGGATGCTCTTCATTGACTACAGCTCTGCATTTAATTCCATCACACCTAACCAGCTGATCCAAAAACTCTATGCACTAGGACTTGCTCCGTCCATATGCAACTGGCTACTGGATTTTCTCACCAACCGCACCCAGTCTGTCTGGATGGGCAAACACACATCCTCCACCCTTACCCTGAGCACTGGTGTGCCGCAAGGATGTGTACTAAGTCCCCTTCTCTATGCACTCTTCACCCATGACTGTCAACCCATCCACCAATCCAACATTATTGTTAAATCTGCGGATGAAACGACTGTCATTGGGCTTGTAACAGACAACAGTGAAGCTGCATATAGGGAAGAGGTTCAGACTGCTGTCACTGTCCTGCTCCACTGACAGACTGAGAAGATCATTCCTCCCCCAAACTATGCGACTCTTCAGTTCCACCAGAGGGGGTAAACGTTGAACATTATTCAAGTTATTGTCTGTTTTTTTACCTGCATTTTTTATTACTCTTTAATTTAATATTTTTTGCTGCTGGAGTATGTGAATTTCCCCCTGGGATTAATAAAGTATCTATCTATCTATCTATCTATCTATCTATCTATCTATCTATCTATCTATCTATCTATCTATCTATCTATCTATCTATCTATCTATCTATCTATCTATCTATCTATCTATCTATCTATCTATCTAGAATCTGACAGCATGGTGCAACACCAACAACCTGGTCTTAAATACCAAAAAGACCAAAGAAGTTATTCTGGACTTTAGGATCACTAAAAAGACCAATCACAGTCCATTAATAATCAATGCAGATGCTGAGGAGAGAGTTTCCAGCTTTAACTTTCTAGGTGTCACCATCTCAGAGGACCTGTCCTGGGCTGACAAAAACTTGGCTATAAGAGGCAAAGCACAACAACACCTCTACTTTCTCAGGAAGCTAAGGAGAGCTGACCTCCCCCAGAAGCTGCTGGTTAATTTCTATAGATGCACTATAGAGAGCATCTTAACAAACTGCATGATGGCCTGGTACAACAGCTGCACCAAGGCTGCTGAAGAAGCCCTGCAGCGGGTCGTAAAAACAGCAGAGGCCATTACTGGGACTGAACTGCCATCACTCGAACTTTCATATATAAGGGCCAAAAACATTCTCAAGGACAAAACTCATCCTGGAAATTCTTTGTTTGAGCTCCTCCCGTCAGGCAGACGCTTTAGGTCAATCCGTGTACGCACAAACAGACTAAAAAAGAGTTTTTTCTCATCTGCCATAAACATTCTGAACTCTGAATCTCCTCAGTCTGAGACCATTTTTAATTGAACATGTGCAATAAGCTATATTGGTAATGTGCAATATACTAATGTAATACAATATAGAACATGTAATGTAAAGGCGGCACGGTGGCACAGTGGTAGAACTGCTGCCTCGCAGTTAGAGACCCAGGTTCGCCTCCCGGGTCCTCCCTGCGTGGAGTTTGCATGTTCTCCCCGTGTCTGCGTGGGTTTCCTCCGGGCGCTCTGGTTTCCTCCCACAGTCCAAAGACATGCAGGTTAGGTGCACTGGCAATTCTAAATTGGCCCTAGTGTGTGCTTGGTGTGTGAGTGTGTTTGTGTGTGTCTTGCGGTGGATTGGCACCCTGCCTAGGACTGGTTCCTGCCTTGTGCCCTGTGTTGGCTGGGATTGGTTCCAGCAGACCCCCGTGACCCTGTGTTCGGATTCAGCGGGTTGGAAAATGGATGGATGGATGGATATGTAATGTACTATTCATTAACAGGTGCAATAACAATTTATGCTGCTGTACTTTGAGCAATAATAATTTGCTCTGGTTACTTGATCACTTAACACTGTATATGACATATTTGGAATTATTCGACTTTTCTTTAAGTGCACCTTGGGGCTGTCACAAAAAGTAATTTCGTTGTGTTACACAATGACAATAAAGTGCTTGAACCTGAACTTGAACTATCCACACAGGCGTCAGTGGAAACAAGGGAGATGGAGAACTGCCGCTTCCTTTCTCATTTGCATCTTTCTGCTAATAAGGAGCCATTAAAAACAATGAATGTAGCTATTTAAGACTAAAATAAGCAATTAAGGGGTCAGAATCTCACCAAGCAAGACAACTAAAATGAAGCAGAAATATGGCCCTTGAGCAATAAATGTTTCATCAGCAATAAATGACTTCAAGTAATCATGAATGAAGTTGGAACAAAAACCTGTAGCCACTGCGGCCCTCCAGGATCAGAGCTACCATAGAACACGTGTGGAGAGACCAGAATATGGCAGCTTACAGACGCCTCCCTTCCAATCTAACGGAGAATCTGCCAGGAAGAATGGGATAAACTGCTCAAATCCAGGCGTGCAAAGCCTGTACCCAAGAAAGTGTCATTTCTGTCAAAGGGGGCTTCTACAAAGTACTGAATTACTTATGTAAACTTTTCTGAAACATCTTTTCACGTTGTCACTATGGGTTACTGATCGGCAAAAAAAATCAAATCTATCCATTTAAAGTGAAATCTACAACATAAGAAAATGTGCAGAAAGTGAAGGGGTCTCAATACTCTCTGAATCCACTGTAACCCTTTGAAACGGTACATGCCGCATCCAGATAGCGACGGAGCCTGAAATCTGAATTCAGGGTTCTAAAAGTGTGCTAATATTTAAGCCACCATGCTACTCCACCTATAATGACATTTGAGCTCTGAATTCTATAATGGAAATGTGACTTCTACCTGAAGTAAAAAAATGATTTGCAATTTTATTCGAAATCTGTGGATCTATACGTAATAAAAGAATTTGTGGAATGATTAATTTGAAGTGTCTCTTTGTAAAGAAGAAATGCATGCATACACAACAACACAAGCTAGCTCAGGTCGGTGGGTGACAGAAGCAGCTGTCATTTTTGAATTGGACGGTCAAAATCTCATTAAATGATTAATAAATCTAGATATCTATATAGTTAGGCTTAAATGTTTCTTAAGTGCCATGAGGCAATGACGGTTCAAAAGTATCAAATTTCTTTCTCTGAGGCAGACTGTTGACTCCAAGTAGAATGTTCGGCTGGTTCTTTTTTTTATTGAATTAAAATGTCTCAGTCCCACAGTGGAAGTAATCTAATTGCTATCAGCGGTACATGAAAGCAAAACATAGCACGTACAATTAACAATAAATGATGATGTCTGACTAAAATGAAATGCTTTAATAGAACAAAAGAGAATATGCAATCTGCTAAGCACTGCTAACAACAGTTCACCACATGGCTGTTCATCGAACAGGACGCTTCCTCGGTCGGCATGGGGCAAGCTTCTCTCAATATGACCCTGCTGTTAAAACCACAGACCGGGAGCCATGCAGTTTATAATAACATGAATCATTAATGTACAGTGTGTAAAACAATTGCAATGTCTAGGAAAGTTCTATGCAAAGTGTTGCAACAAGACAGGAGAATTCCCGCAGAGCATCCTGTTTCAGCAGAAGGTTCCCGTGTGGAACAATTGAATGTGTCACATTATAATGCATATGTTATGATTGCTGTGACTCAAAAATCACAAAAAGGGTTCAGAGCTCAACAATCAAATAATAAAAAAAAAAAAACGTGTTTTAATATTTAGTACTGGTTATGCCTTTGGCCCAAAACTATCAGGACAGCCTTCATCCCCATGACCCAAACCTGGTATAAATTTGGACTTACTGCCAGATAAAATTCAAATGTAAACCTCAGATTGGCACACATTGGCCACTGTCATCCTCAATAGCACAAGAATACCAGTATATGATAATGCAGGAATTGGATATTGGTTCACCTTTAGAAGAAATGACGGGATTGGCCTCATCTCAGGCAGCCTGGCCCCAACAGGCAGGCATCCAGACTACTCAGGCCAAACAATGAACAAAAGCTTTTAACTATAAGTGGATTGATCTGCCAGTGAAGCTGACAAAATATTTGTTGACAGAACCAGGAGATAGACGTTAAAGAGTAAAAGTGTTCCCTTCTCTTTCCAGAAAAGCCAAAACTGGACAATGCTTCTCCATTCTCGCTCCAAAGCTGTGGAATGATCTCTTTTGGGTATTCAAACTTTTGAAAATGCACCTTTCCAATAATTTCTTGGAACTGCTTAGTTTCTCTTCTACAGGGTAGCTGTTAGTCAGGATGCTCAGTATTTGTTCATTTGTTATGGGAATTCTAGTGGTCCCTGCTTAAATTTTTATGTGTATTTTGAAGTGTTCTACTCCGAGGATTCCTGGGGTTTCATCGTTTTTTTGCCTGTAGGCTTAGTTTTATTTGTACATATTTATTTGGACCTTTTCCACCTCCAAATGTTTATGTTTTGGTAGCACTATTTGGAGCTGCCATTGTTAAGACCGTTCCCACATTACTAAGGCTGTGCTCTCTGAGTTAATGATCCTTCAATTATGATGCAAAGGGATAAAGGTGCACCTCAAACTTGAGTACATGGATTCTAAAAAGGGTTGCCAGATGTCCCAATTTGAGTGGGAGTGTCCCAAGTTCAACAAACAAATCCCGAGTCCCACATGCCCTCTGAAAATTCCATATGAACAAAAATTGCATGTAGAAAAAAAAATCTTAATTTTTTATATTGAAAATTTTAAAATTAAATTGTTAAAAAGACAGCTTGGTGTATCACCTTTAATAAATAAAATTTGGAACTGTCAGTTGAATCCAAGTGTTTGAATCATGTACGTCGTGTGCTCATGTCGTTGCATGCTTCTCATGTTCATCTTCACTTTTTGTGCTCGTGTGTAATTCGTTTTAAGAGTGAAGTGATGATTATTCTGTCATTATTTTATATATTTCTCTTCTACGAATGTACTTATTTACGTATACATATATGTTTAGATTATATGTATGTAGCGGTGCTTGAAACTTCAACTCCTAGCAGTCCCTGCAGTGGCTCTGATTGGTCATCTGCTGAGGGTGCAGGGGCTGTTGGGTACAAAGAGGCCGTCGCGACATTTAAAAGGGGACTAGTGTTACCAAAAAAGGAAGAGGTATTTTGTGTTTCATGTCTAATGTTCCAGTCTGTCTACCTTCTGTTGTGATACCTGTGCTTTCTCATTTTTGTCCTGGATCGTTTCTGGGTCGGGGTCTGGATTGTCTACTGTCTGCCTGTTACGTGAGGACTATATGTTGATTTATGGCCATCCTGTGAAGAAAGGAGCACTCCTGAACCGTCCACCCGTCTTCACCATGTCAGTAACTACCGGTAGGACTATCTTTACATTCCCCTTCAACGTGCGGATCTCTGGACTATTCACCTTCATCTTTACATTACATCAGTTGCCATTTTTTTCATGGACCTTACTGTGTTTGGTTATTGTTGTGGTTTGTTTTCGCGTTGATTGTATATCTCCACGAGGGGAACTGGGTTGGATCATTGTTTTCATTTATTATTAATACATTACCAGTGGCTTTTTGTCTCTGCTTGTGAGGGTCAGGCCAAGGCTGGGTGTGTCCCTGGAATCTCCACTAAAAAATAAATACATCACCGTCTCCTCGATGGTGTGAATCTTAGTGGCACCAGACTGCTACACATATTTATATATCTATAATTATAGATCTTCCTTACTTAGTTCCTTAACATCTTTTTTTGATCACTCAAAATGGTGGCTGTCCCGATCTGTGATTTTGGAAATCTGCTAAACCTAATTTCAAAACCCTCTGGTTGTTTATTTGCTTAAATACTGTTTTGGAATTGCTAGTTTTTTAATATTGTTTGACATTTTCTGACTACAATGTTTGTGTTGCGTTTTCGTTTCAGTTGGTAGTATTTCTGATCTTAATTTTGTTTTTTTGACCTTACCTCTTCTCCGAGTTGTGCAAAATTCATTGTGTTTTTTTTTAAGAACACTGCAATTGTACAAACAAAATTCAGGATATGATTTGTGTCATAGTTTAATGCAGGTGTAATTATATAGTAGTTGTACAACTCCCTTTTGTTCAGTTTTTTATCTTGTTGTCTTTTGCTTTTGACACTTTCTAATCGTTCTTGTGTATATTATAACTTGGACAACAGAATCTACTAAAAAAAATAATACTAATAATTAAAAAAAATTGAGACAAAGTACCAGGATGTGACACAAAGTCAAAAAGTATGTTTGCAAGAAATATCACAAGTTAGAAAGGATGTTAAATACGGGTTTTGAATTCGTAGTTCGGATAAGGATGTGCTCTTTTCAACGACGTTTTCACTCACGTTGTCAGTTCATTGCAGGTCATGACCTCAGAGGACACATTCTTGGCAATGCAGAAGGCTGTCCTACTGATTGTTAACAAACACAGAGGCAAAAGTAAATGGTAAAATGAAAAATAAACCGTAGAAATGAATTGTGGGACTCCAAACAAAATAAAACAAGCATGTGTAAGATTGTTTAAAACAATTCAAATCAACACAGAAAATAATTCATTGTCACCTAACCTAGCAATGAAAAGTTGTAATGTTTACAAAATGTCCAACACGATGAGAGGGAAACCTTAAAACCTCTGGTTGCAAAGGAGAGCAAAAATGTAAAATTTAGAGGATCTATTTACAAAAAAAAAATGAATCATAAAAAGGTAAAAATTGAAATCTTTGAAATCTTTATTGCTTTAATGAAGCACAGTGTTTATGAAGCAGTATATAGGAGGTTACAATGATCCTTCATTACCACGTGACTATGAAAAACCAGAAACGATCTGACTGCTTTGAAGCTTTGTACTATCCCAAGTGTTATTAAATAAGATGGGAAACTACTGGTTGTATTTTACACCACGTGGTCCTCTATCAATATATACCATAGCGACTGGAGATTCCACCTGGGGCAGCCTGCGGCCAAAAGTAGGTCACAACCCAGTGGCTGAGAAATACTGATCTAGGCAAAGGGTTAATAAGGTCACCCTTACATCTCGTCACTCTCCAAAATTATGGATATACCATCCAAAAATGATATGTTTGTTTTATATATTACTTACCCAATGTGTTTTATAGTGAGAGTGAAGTAAAATATTTAATCTCAAGTTTACAAACAGGACTTTCAGAGTATGTGAAACTAGATTTTCTAGTCAGATGAAACGAAGACTGAACTGTGTGACCTCAATTCTAAAGTGTCACATCTAGAGGCAACCAGGCACCACTCATCACCTGTGTGATACCATTCCAATGGTGAAGCATGGTGGTGGCAGTATCATGTTCTTGGGTTGTGTTTCAGCAGCAGGGACTGGGAAACTAAAAAGGAGGTGAGGGAAGGCTGAATATCTATAAAATACGGATTATCCTTAATGAAACCCTGCTCCAGAGAGCTCTGGACCTCAGACTGGGACAAAGGTTCACCATCTAACAGGACAATGACCTTAGGCTCAAAACACAGAACTGGTTTAAGGTCAACTCTAGGAATGTCCTTAAATGGCCCAGCCAGCACCTGGACTTGAACCCAACAGAACATTTCCTGAAAGACCCCAAAACAGCTGTCCACCAACAGTCTCCATCCAACCAGACAGAGCTTTAGAAGATCTGCAGAGGAGAATAACAGAAAACTTAACATGTCATAAACAAGAAGACCGCAGGCTGGAATTGCCATCAAAGGGGCTTCATCTAAGAACTGAGCAAAGGATCCAAATACTTGTGTCAATGTGATATTTCCGCTTTTCATTTTAAATAAATTTGCAATAATTCCTAAATTTGCTTTCTCTTTAGCATTCTGTGCTATTGAGTGTTGCTTTGATGAGTTAAAGAAAAAAGAATTGTAATGATTTTAGCAGAATGCTGCAACATAACAAATGGTCGGAAGACTTTCCAAAGGCCTTGTAAACTTATTTGTGTATTTCATGTCACCTCATTGTTCTGGTAACTTTCGGTGGTACTACTGAAGAGGTGTATCGATGAGATCTTTGATCTGACGATTGCCATGATTGTGTTAGCATTTTCTCGTTTACTGCTTTTAAGTGTATTTATTGGCTATCTTCAAAATCCCCTCAGTTTCAACCTGCAAATATCATCCTGCAGCAGCCACCCTCCCAAAACGCTAAACCTTAAACTAATCTGGATCAAGATCAGCTTTTCCAGTTTTGAATATTCATCTCTAAACATTGAATCTATACAAAACAGTTAACCTGTAAATGATCATTATTGACCAATAGCAGTACTTCCCAAACTTGGTCCTGGAGACCCACAGTGGCTGCAGGTTTTTGTTCCAATTAGACTCATAATCAGTGACAACACCTCATAACTAAGATCTCATTTAAATAGCTGGGATTTGTTTTTGTCTTATTCTGCATTCAGAAAAGCACAGCAGCATGAATTGTACGTTTATAAGACACTAGCTGAAATATCTGGTGTTGCCCGGGAGGAAAATTAAGTTTTGAGAAAAATATAATTAAAAAAAACACAACCTGACAAATTAATTTTTGTTATGTGGTGTAGTAATAAGTTTTTACATGCAGAATTTTTGATGATGAAAAAAAGTCAATTAAATTAATATTATTATTAGGTTGATTTAATTTAATTGCCACTACAACATTGTTACAATAAGAATAATGCAAGATGAAAATATAGTAAACAAAAACAAATTGATTGTTCATGATAAAATTGTCGGTTGCTTTTATGGAGCACACCAGAAACGTTCTGAGTGTCAACTGGATGGTAACATCCATACAAGACCACAAGATTGTTACAGTCTGCTTTATATACAAGATTGAGGCTAATTATTAGAGAGGTGTTAATCGAAGGTGCTTTGTGGAATAATAATTCTTTATTGTAGTACAGGCAGGGTGGAATGGGTGGAGAAGAGTGTCAGGAGTAATTTGTGACAGGCGGATATCAGCAAGAGTGAAAGGGAAGGTCTATACAGTAAGACGGTAGTGAGACCAGCTACGTAATATGGGTTGGAGATGGTGGCACTGACCAGAAAGCAGGACACAGAGCTGGAGGTAGAAGAGTTAAAGATGCTAAGATTTGCATTGCGTGTGACGAGGATGGATAGGATTAGAAATGAGGACATTAGGGGGTCAGCTCAGGTTGGACGGTTGGGAGACAAAGTCAGAGAGACGAGATTGCGTTGGTTTGGACATGTGCAGAGGAGAGATACTGGGCATATTGGGAGAAGGATGCTAAGGATAGAGCTGCCAGGGAAGAGGAAAAGAGGAAGGCCTAAGGGAATGTTTATGGATGTGGTGAGAGAGAACATGTAGGTGATGGGCGTAACAGAACAAGATGGAGAGGACACAAATATATGGAAAAAGATGATCTGCTGTGGCGACCCCTAACAGGAGCAGCCGAAAGAAAAAGAAGAAGATATTCTTATATTGTGGACTGTATTGCTGTGTCTGGGGCACTCTGGCGCCCCCTTGTGGTTACTAAGTGTCAACTGGATGGTAACATACATACAAGACCGCAAGATTGTTACAGTCTGTTTATATACAAGATTGAGGCTAATTATTAGAGACGTGTTCATTGGAAGGTGCTTCGTGAAATAATAATTCTTTATTGTATTTATATTCTTATATCGTGGACTGTATTGCTGTGTCTGGGGCTCTTTGGCGATTCGTTGTGGTGTCAACCAGAAGATTACATCCATACAAGACCGCAAGATTGTTACAGTCTGCTTTATATACAAGATTGTGGCTAATTGTTGGAGAGGTGTTCATTGGAAGGTGCTTTATGGAATAATAACACTTTATTGTAGTGCAGGCAGGGTGGAATGGGTGGAGAAAAGTGTCAGGAGTGATTTGTGACAGATGGATATCAGCAAGAGTGAAAGGGAAGGTCCACAGGATGGTAGTGAGACCAGCTAAGTTATATGGGCTGGAGATGGTGGCACTGACCAGAAAGCAGGAGACAGACCTGGAGGTGGCAGAGTTAAAGATGCTAAGATTTGCACTGGGTATGACGAGGATGGACAGGATTAGAAATGAGGACATTAGAGGTTGGACAGTTATGAGACAAAGTCAGAGAGACGAGATTGTGTTGGTTTGGACATGTGCAGAGGAGAGATGCTGAATATATTGGGAGAAGGATGCTAAGGATAGAGCTGCCAGGGAAGAGGAAAAGAGGAAGGCCTAAGAGAAAGTTTATGGATGTGGTGAAGAGGACATGCAGGTGATGGGTGTAACAGAACAAAATGCAGAGGACAGAAAGATATGGAAGAAGATGATCTGCTGTGGCGACCCCTAACGGGAGCAGCCAAAAGAAGAAGAAGAAGATATTCTTATATTGTGGACTGTATTGCTGTGTCTGGGGCTCTCTGGCGCCCCCTTGTGGTTACTAAGTGTCAACTGGATGATAACATACATACAAGACCGCAAGATTGTTACAGTCGGCTTAATATATAAGATTTAGATATATTTCTGGTTTTGCTATAGATATAACTCTCTTTTGTTGATTTCATTATATTTTGCCCTTCTTCTGTGCAGTTTTCCCCCATCGTTGTATCTTATTAATGACAATTAAAAACGACAAGAGCAGACACCCAGGCAAACAACACTGAATAATCTACTGAACTACTTTAGCGTCAGACCCACTAATTAGTAAATAATGGTTTAATTAAACAATTAGAACACCTGGAAAATTAGAATGAAAATCAAGATGAAAATATTGTTAAAAAGAAAAAAAATACATTGTTCACATTGTGACAGGTGGCCGGGGTTGTGCCCGGCCGGGACGCTCCTGCAGCATATGTTCCAGGGGAGCAAGCATGGAAAACCCAGTATCTCCACCTGGACACTAGATGGCAGCCTCCCCGGGTTGCAGCGGTGCCTCGGACTCCCGCAGGGCTTTATGGGAGTTGGAGTTTGGTGCAACTCTGTTGGATACCACAGGCGCCGCCAGGGGGTGATACAGCAGGAGCTGCTAGCCCCTTTCGGGCACTAGTTTCGCCACACCCGGAAGTATAGCTGGATGTCGGCAATCAAGCACCTGAAGCACTTCAGGGTGCCTAATAAAAGGAGCCAGCAACCACCACTCATTGGCCAGAGTAGGGAGGAGGAAGACAAAGCTTGGAGGAGGAGTGGTGCTGGAAGAGAAAGACAAAGAGGAAAGGAAAGTGTGTGGTGTGGTTTTGGTGGGGCTTTTTCACACTTGGGACTGTGTTGTGCCTGTGTGCATTACGGGGAAGATGTGCCCCACAGGTGAAGAAAAATAAAAATCTTTTTATTTTATACGTGCCTCCATTGTGAATCTGTGTCGGGTCGGGCACTTATATAGCTCCTTGTTACACCATATAACTGCTTGGTACATTTTAATATATATATATATATATATATATATATATATATACCAAACTTAGTTTTCTAATTTCTATATCTATATTGTTCCCAAAACACAGAACTTGGGAAATAACAGTTCACTTAATTAGCCCAGGAGTCCAAATTGAACAAACAAAAACCTGCAGCCACAGGGGGTCCCCAGGACCGAGTTTGGGAAGCACTGACCTACAGCATTCAAAATGGACGGTCCGGATCTTATTTGTCACTGATGCAATGCCGCCATGGCTAGTCAGCTATAATGCCACTGAAAGATCATTTCTATGGGGTACAAACAAACAAAGTGCAACAAGCGACAACAGCCATATAAAGAAATGGCATCTTCTTTACCTGCTTGACCAGTATGTCACTGAAAGCAAATTGAACATTCATGAGGCTGTACAAATAAGGCTTGTTTTTAACTTAGTACACTGACGCTACCCGTATATCAGACCACTTGAAGGCATTATTGACCCACAATGTACAAAGCCCCAGGTGGACCAAATTAATGCAGGTTAAGAGACAGTTGTGATGGTTAACAAGCTCATGGGAATGCTTCCTGCAGGCTAACTGGTTTTCTGTTGCAAAGGATTGCAGAATGATCAACCTTTTCTAATAGGAGGATTGAGGCATCATCCCAAAACACCATCTTGGGGAAAAAGCCAAAGATACAATTCGTGATGCAAGGACTTAACACTTAGATATACGCATATTAAGGATTGTTTTCTTGTGAAGCCGAAATTTTTCTTAAGAACCACACCAATTAAAGTTACAACCATGTGTCATGGTTCACTCTGGTGGCTCCTGTCAGACCATCTGGGAACGCCAATTCCACTGAATTTTAACCTTGCTCATTTCTGTTTATTTCTCTTTACTGACTAAAGGCTCAGAACCCACGCACAATCCCACAATTAACAAACGTTTTAGACATTTACATTCCGGAACACAGAACCTGCTTTAAACATAAAGAAAAACTGTACGTGAAAATATAGTCCATAACTGAGATAGGAGCAGTTGACAATGTCATTGGAGAAAAGAAACCAGTGGGGCTCCACATAAATCTATATAAATAAAACTGTAAGCTGTTTGTTTGGCTGTTTCTTAATCACGCAAAAGTGGCTGAACTGATTTTCAGGAAATTGTGCCTGGTGCAACTTAATATATAGGCTACATGGTGTATCATGGAGAGGAGTAGCAATGAATGGAGGCAAACCAAAAAGCATCACCAGAAGAGGGACTACAATTCCCATCAGGCATCAGGAGAGTATTTTGGCTGATGGGCGGATATCATTATTAATGCACGTAAAGTCTTGCAGCCTTGTGCCAAAGCGGGATCTCACCTATGACTTCAGGTGCAATGTATTCTTCTCAACTAATTTTGGGAACAATTTAATTGTCCTTCTGGGTTACAGTTTTGCTAAGAGTCATTTGGTCTCATTGTTGTTATTTATATGTATTTTATCATTGTTTTGTTGTTTTTGAATTATTTTGTGTCTTATATTTGAACATTTTCTGTTATGTTAATTATTGTGCTCTGTCCCTTTTAATGTTTATACACTCACCGGCCACTTTATTAGGTACACTTTGATTGTTTGTTAACACAAATATCTAATCAGCCAATCGCATGGCAGCAACTCAATATATTTAGGCATGTAGACATTGTCAAGACAACCTGCTGAAGTTCAAACTGAGCATCAGAATGGGGAAGAAAGGTGATTGAAGTGACTTTGAACGTGGTATGGTTGCTGGTGCCAGACGGGCTGGTCTGAGTATTTCAGAAACTGTTGATCTACTGGGATTTTCACGCACAACCATCTCTAGGGTTTACAGGGAATGGTCCAAAAAAGGAAATTATCCAGTGAGCAGCAGTTCTCTGGGTTAAAATGTCTTGTTGATGCCAGAAGTCACAGGAGAATGGCCAGATTGGGTCGAGTTGATAGAAAGGCAACAGTAACTCACATAACTACTCGTTACAACCGAGGTATGCAAAAGACCATCTCTGAAAGAACAACATGTCGAACATCAAAGCAGATGGGCTACAGTTGGAGACCACACTGTGTGCCACTCCTCTCAGCTAAGAACTGGCAATTGAAGCTACAATTCACACCGGCTCACCAAAATTGGACAATAGAAGATTGGAAAAACGTTGCATGGTCTGATGAGTCTCAATTCCTGTTACAACATTATGATGGTATGGTAAGAATTTGGTATCAATAACATGAAAGCATGGATCCATCCTGCCTTGTATCAACGGTTCAGGCTGCTGGTAGTGGTATAATGGCGTAGAGGATATTTTCTTGGCACACTTTGGACTCCTTAGTACCAATTGAGCATCGTTTCAATGCCACAGCCTACCTGAGTATTGTTGCTGACCATGTCCATCCCTTTATAACCACAGCATACCCATCTTCTGATGGCTATTTCCAGCAGGATAATGCGCCATGTCACAAAGCTCAAATCATCTCAGACTGGTTTCTTGAACATGACAATGACTTCACTGGACTCAAATGGCCTCCACAATCACCAGATCTTAATCCAAAAGAGCACCTTTGGGATGTGGTGGAACGGGAGATTCGCATCATAGATGTGCTTCTGTCAAATCTGCAGCAACTGTATGATGCTGTCATATCAATATGGACCAACATTCCTGAGGAATGTTTCCAGCACCTTTTTGAGTCTGTTCCACAAAAAAGTACGGCATTTCTGGAAGCAAAAAAGGTCCAACTGGTGCTAGCAAGGTGCACCTAATCAAATCACCGGTAATTGTATGTTTCACGTTCTTTGTGGGTGTCATGTCTCAGCTAGGGCTCTTCCTCTGGTTGGGGTTCAAATGCATGTTTTACATCTCATTTGTGATGCCCTGATTTAGGCTGTTTACGTGTATCATTCTTTACATTTGGTTTCCACAGTTCCTGGAAGTTAACTGTGAATACACTGGGAGAATTAGTGAATGTACATGTGCTTACTGCAAATTCAATTAATCATTGGATTTCCATTTTGTCTTTATGCTGCACGGAGCTTCATTGTGAATGGAATACTTTTAGTGAAGAATAAATCTTTTATTTTAGAAAGATTTGGTGCATGCCCTAATTACTAGCCAGCGTTTGATTGTGATATCCCTTCTAGATGCCATTATTGGAAATGGCTTGGAACTCCTTAATGCTCTGGACTCCTAGTTCACAACATCAAGAGGTCCTGGGCCAAGCCTTGTATGCAAGCATAAGCCTTCTGATGGGCTGGTGCCCAGTCTGGAGTTGGTACCCATATTGTACACTATGCTGCTGGGACAGACTCCTGCCCTTCATTACCCTCAATTAGATTACAAAATATTACGTTAAGTAAAAAATCCTCTTGCTAAACAATCAACTAAAAAAAATCAAGAAACTACAAGAAACTGAAACACCAATTTAGCAACCTACATATTTAATTACATATGTAATTAAAAGTTTGACGCCTTCCTTCTAGTGAAATGGTAAATGAAAAGTATGTTATTGAATCTATTCTTCCAAAATAAATAATGCATAAAAAGCCATAAACACTGCCTGAGTTTATCGATTATAAAAGCTAGCTTTAAAAAAGCAAGGCCTACATGGATTAAACCAGATTAAACGTATAACATTCTGCAGATTGCGTCCACTCTTTTAGACAACCCCAAGGGATCTCTGCATCTTACTTTGCAAACCACAACCATAGATATTTATTTTCACAGCTAATGTAGTGTCATTAAGGGATTCATAACTCAAACCGTATTTTCGTTGATAGATATTGATGACAGTTTGTGGTGGAAGAGAAAACATCAATGGAAATATTGACTTGCAAAAATCTAAATCACTAGTCCAACACTTAAGGTAAGTAGAGAGATGCAATGAAGTACATTTGGACACATTTTCACTGTCTGATCCACCCCACCGACAAAGGTAGAACATCAAGACTGGAACTGGTGCCACAAATAGCAACAGAAGAAGGATCTCTTAGACCAGAATTGGAAGTACATCAATATGGGAAATGTCACGTAAATATGGCTATCTGTCACACTAGGGTGTGTTGGGCCAAATTTACACTGAGACCCAAAATCATGAAAAGATTAAGTGGGTAGAAGGTGGGACCACTATGCAAAGAATGATGATATGATGACACAACTCCCATAGCTTGCATGTTGTAAAAGGTGACTAAAGGAGAATGATTTCAGGAAGAGCATCCAACCATAACAATGTCTGCACTGATACCCATATACTTTGGAACCAACCAGCCGACCTGGGTGAACCCAGGAAATGGACTTTAAACTGGGAGAAAGATAGAGAGGGACAGAGATTTTCAGTACCCCTTTATACCAAATGAGCAGTGGTCTAGGACTAACACAATGTCCAGAATGGATTAGATTAGATTAGATTAGATTAGATTAAATTAGATTAGATTAGATTAGATTAGATAAACTTTATTCATCCCATGTGGAAATTCAGATGCATATACCAGCAGAAACATAAAAAAAAACAAAGATACAGATTCACAGAACAAATAAAACAGCCAAGCAAACCATCAATGTATATTGTGCAGAAATTTCAAAATTAATTTAAGGAGTACATTGGGAGGAAGCACTGAACTGCCTGATAACAGTGGGCAGAAAAGACCCCCAGAGGCACCTGTTAGCACACCATGGTGGAATGAGCTTGTGGCTAAAAGTGCTCCAAGAGAGCACCTCCTTGGGTGAATGGATGGGATTTTTCATATTGGCATCCAATTTTGCTACCATCTTCTTTTCCACTAAGATAGATAGATAGTTATGAAAGGCACTATATAATAGATAGATAGATAGATAGATAGATAGATAGATAGATAGATAGATAGATAGATAGATAGATAGATAGATAGATAGATAGATAGATAGATAGATAGATAGATATCGGCCATGATGACCTGATTATGAAAGGACCAGGGAGAAAGTATTTCCTGGACAGTTTCTCTCTCAAACTGACAGAGGGCAGCCCACTTGGTTTCCAGCAGGGCCATGGGTCACGAGCATAGAAGCTCAACCCTGTTGGGGTCTGTGGCCACGGATAGGGGGCGCATGGACATTTGTGGGGCCCTATGCGGGTCCACGTGGAAGTGCACTGGGTTGGGCATCTGGACTCCTTCAGGGTAATCCTATAAAAAGGGGCCAGTCGCCAGCATCCAACGGCCCGAGTCCAAAGCCTGTCTGGAGGACTGGAGATGGCCACCATGGGCAAGACCAAAGAGCTGTCAAAGTATGTCAGGGACAAGATTGTAGACCTGCACAAGACTGGAATGGGCTACAAGCTTGATCAGAAGGTAACAACTGTTAGTGGAAAGGTTGGAATGGAAGAAAGTGATTCTGTGGAGAGGTATGCTTTATACACAAAACGAGTGGAGACCAGGAGTATCTGGAATTGACTGATTGATTGATTGATTGATTGATTGATTGATTGATTGATTATAATCTGTGTGCCACATGGGCACTCAGCCAATCTGTGGGAGCCAGAATTCTGGCCGGGTTGTAGGGTATCAAATATTTATTTCTCTCAATGACATGCCATTCAATTTATAACTTTCATGTAATGTGTTTTTTTTTTTTATTTTTGGTTGATAGTCACTCTCTCTCCATTAAAATGAAACTACAACAAAAATTTTTTTGTAAGTGAACAAACTTACAAATTCAGCAGGGGATCAAACGCTTATTTCCCCCACTGTACAAATAAGGGTCTCTGGGATCTCCTCCTGTCAATATTCTTACTATCACTCCTCCATATGAGTAGCAGTGCAACGGATATCCTTCTAAAAGCCATTAGGCACCACTCCCTGTTTGCAGAGGTCCCAGTGTCCTGAAAACATTTCTGCAAAAAGGGTTGACAGTAGGTTGTGACTCTTTGCTCTTGTCTGTATAACTTGACAGTCTAGAGGAAGATCACTGGCATCATGTAAGACATCATTCTAAAAGTCACATAATATAATTCACCGTTGGAGGGCAATTGAGCTTATATCAGCAGCATTGTGCACAAGGCAGGACAGGCAGTCCATCATAAATCCTATGAAGAAGTACGCATTTTCACACATTCATCAAAGATATGATGTTTCAGCTGGTGGAACACCAGAAATGCCTGGTGTGGAGAATATGGTGAATGTGGCATCTCTTTGCATCCACAGTTTGTTAGAGCAGCTTTCACACATTTATCATCTTTGACTACATGTTATAGGAATGCGCGAGCAAGTGCCAGGCCATTTTGAATCATCTGGAGCAAATCGGTGACACGTGCTGACACTCC
This sequence comes from Erpetoichthys calabaricus, assembly GCF_900747795.2. NCBI lineage: Eukaryota > Metazoa > Chordata > Cladistia > Polypteriformes > Polypteridae > Erpetoichthys > Erpetoichthys calabaricus. The sequence goes on from NC_041402.2 coordinate 20,729,598, forward strand.
TGTCAGAACAGAGTTGCAGTAGTCCTGATGGGACAAGACCAAAGCTTGGACTAGGACTTGTGCTGCATACATCTTTGTACCATTGTCTGCAGTCTTAAACAGAAACCCTTGCACTACACAGTATAATTGGTAAAAAGTAGCATAATGTAATATCACGTAACAACCCAACTTGATCAAGTTCAGGAATGTTAGAGGTGTAAGTCCATTTTAACCAAATGTTTATTTTTTTTATTACTGAGTTGCATTGTGTCTTTGTGGACCTGAAGAAAGCAGGGTGCCTCGAAAAGAGCTGTGGTATTGTATGAGGAAGTCGGGAGTGGCAGAGAAGTATGTAAGAGTTGTACAGGATATGTACGAGGGAAGTATGACAGTGGTGAAGTCTACGGTAGGAGCGATGGATGCATTCAACGTGGAGGTGGGATTACATCAGGGATCAGCTTTGAGCCCTTTCTTATTTGCAATGGTGAGGGACAGGTTGACAGAAAAGATTAGACAGGAGTCCCCGTGGACTATGATGTTTGCTGATGACATTGTGATCTGTAGCGATAGTAGGGACCAGGTTGAAGAGACCCTGGAGAGGTGGAAATATGCTCTAGAGAGGAGAGGAATGAAGGTCAGTAGGAACAAGACAGAATACATGTGTGTAAACGAGAGGGAGGTCAGTGGAATGGTGAGGAGGCAGGGAGTAGAGTTGGTGAAGGTGGGTGAGTTTAAATACTTGGGATCAACAGTAAAGAGTAATGGGCATTGTGGAAGAGAGGTAAAAAGGAGAGTGCAGGCAGGATGGAATGGGTGGAAAGGAGTGTCAGGAGTAATTTGTGACAGACGGGTATCAGCAAGAGTGAAAGGGAAGGTCTACAGGATGGTAGTGAGACCAGCTATGTTATATGGGTTGGAGATGGTGGCACTGACCAGAAAGCAGGAGACAGAGCTGGAGGTAGCAGAGTTAAAGATGCTAAGATTTGCACTGGGTGTGACAAGGATGGATAGGATTAGAAATGAGGACATTAGAGGGTCAGCTCAAGTTGGACGGTTGGGAGACAAAGTCAGAGAGGCGAGATTGCGTTGGTTTAGACATGTGCAGAAGAGATATGCTGGGTATATTGGGAGAAGGGTGGTAAGGATAGAGCTTCCAGGGAAGAGGAAAAGAGGAAGGCCTAAGCGAAGGTTTATGGATGTGGTGAGAGAGGACATGCAGGTGATGGGTGTAACAGAACAAGATGCAGAGGACAGAAAGATATGGAAGAAGATGATCCACTGTGGCAACCCCTAATGGGAGCAGCTGAAAGAAGAAGAAGACTGCTGTGTGCCCTCCCCCACCATAACCTATCATCAAAAGTTTAGATTCGTCAAAAATTTTGATTTCCGTTTTTTGACAGGTCTCGATGTTTTAGGGTCCCCTGATACTGAAAACATTGATATCTCGATGATGAGTGTGTGTCTGTCTGGGTCTCACAGTTTCTTAAGGATGGTCTAGAGCTAAAATGGCTGGACTGAAAAATACCAAACTCGAAACTTAAGTCTGTTATAAGATACCGATGAGCTGATTAATTTTTGATACAAATCATGCTAGAGGAAGAGGCACTCTAGAGCAGTGATTCTTAACCTTTTTTGAGTCACGGACCCATTTAAGAATCTGATGAAAGCTACGGACCCCCTTCCCTGGAACTATTCACAAAAACACAACTTTACATGCAATAAATATAATGTACTTTATTTATAGAGATTTGATTTTCTCATACATATATGACATACACAAAGTATTATTAAACTTTAAAGTAAACAATCTAAAAAAACACTCCTTTTTATGCAAAAAAGTAATGGCTGCTCATTATAATTACGAAATACAATCCTCTTGTGCAAATTAAAAAGATCTACTATAGTAGATCTATAGTACTATAGTAGTATAATAGTACTGGGCTGTATAGTGAATATAAATGTTAATTTTTATCTGACTCCTTGAAACCCATCCATGGACCCCCTAGGGTTCCACGGACCTCAGGTTAATAACCCCTGCTCTAGAGGAACCCCTCAAACCAGTAATTCTACAATTAATTATAAATTCTTCTCGTCAATTGCTATCGTAAATCAGAGTGGTAAATGACTACTGAAATGTTATAGAATAGTTTGGATAACTTGGTTCCAAGGACACAAAGCCTACTGATGCACACATCCAAATTTTTTATTTTTGTTTCTTTTCTTGTGGATCTGCAACGTCTTGGAGTCTCCCTGCTGATGCATGACTACATTCTGCATGGTGTCTTCTCTTCAGGTGAAACAAGCCCTACAATAAGACCCATCCAGTGGCCCAGCATGCTTGCCTTATCATCACACAATCATCCAAATAAGGTCCTCTGAGGTTCTATCCTTCCAGTATTCTTCCTGTCTTCCAAATGTGCAGAAGCACAGCGGCCATCCTTCTAAGAGTCATTAGACACCATTCAATGAATTCCAGCTCCCTTTTGATATCTCCAGTGCAGCTGAGATTATGTGCAGTTCATGTGGTTTCTGTTATAGCGGATTAAGAAAGCACAATATGAAATGATATATAGGATTATCTGCTTGCCTTTTCCTTTGCCTGTGGCTGTAACCGACTCACTCTTGGTCTTTATCATGCAGCACTTCTTCTTCTGCTTAATGCTATCTCGTTTCATACAGTTCAAGTTCAGTCAAGGTCATCTGCTATGGCGTGCTGAGCCCATCCACCCAAACAGAACTATGCTTACATGCCATCCTAATGGGATTCAGAGGCTAGTAAATATACTTTATATTCTAGTAAGCCTTTACAGTTTCTTGCCTGACATTTATGAGATTATATTGTGGACAACGGAAGGCGCTGTGAAGCTGTTCCCGAACACACAAAAGTACCAACAAGGCCCAAGTCATGACAAAATAAATGACACAATGGAGGGGGGGATTAACAAAAGGAATGACAAATGCACCAAACCCCTACACTCCTTCTCTGACCTCAAACCCCCATCTGTCTGATGGGGTGTCTGACTGACCTGCCCACCTTTAAAAGGGGTGGTCAAAAAGTTTTGTGCCTGACCCATTGAAAGAAACACCAGTAAAGTTAAAGGCGTTTTATTTTTTGAGATTGTCCCCATGATCACTAAAATATTTGCTCTGCTTTCCACAAAGCATTTTCACACTTTTCTGCAGTTGAACTCATGTGTTTCTCATTGGCATAGGGTACCCTTTCAGACTGGGGAAGGGTTAGCAGTCACACAGGGCCTGGTCTGGAAAATATGGTGGATGTGGTGTCTCTTTGAATCCACAGCTTGTTAGAGCGGTCTTCACACACATTTATCATCTTTCACTACATGGCAACATTTTATTATAGGGGTCCAAAACGATTACTATAGTCATCATGGCATTGTGCTAGCACAAACCCTACTGTTCCAAACCAACTAACCATTAGGGGCTTCAGGGTTCTTACATCTGGGACCTCAAATCTTTTGAAAATTTTTGACAGACCGGTACTGGGCCGTAGATCATTTAGCTAAACTTTTTAATTTTTATTTCCATTTTATTGACTACTAGCTGTCTCCCATGGCTCCACCCACGTAGTAGTGAAACAGGATAAACTTTAAAAATCAATTAAAAAAACTTTAAAAAGTGTAATTCTGGCCAAGCGGAAGGCAGGTACGCTCTAACGTCAAATGTTGGCAATGTATCTGATTGTGTTCAGTTCTGACAGGAGAGCGTCCCCCACGTGGGGAGAAAAGCACGTGGCCGTGATATCTCTGTCAATCAGCAGCTACCCTCTAAAACACACGTAGCTCTGATCTCTCTCTCAAAAACGTCAAACGTTACTCCTTAACAATCTGTAGATGACAATGTCTGCTGAACAAACAGGTATCGCTAGCTAAGTGGAGGCAAGGTACACTCCAAAATGTGGCGAGAGGTAGAACAACGAGGCTGGCAAGTGAGTGAGGAGTGTCCCGCAAATTCCCCTCGGCCCACTGCCTCTCTCTGGGATTCACGCAAATAAATCGATACCACAAGTGAACTATTACACTTAGCGCGATGAGAGAAGTCTCAAAATCAACCAGAATATTCAAGCAAATTCTAGAAAAAAACCCGATCTAAATCCGTTAAGTAGTTCTCTCGTGAAAAGCGGACAGACATACAGACAGACAGATAGACAGGAGTTGGATTTTTTTTATATATAGATACAGATGTCTGCTGGATGTTTTATTTTGAAAAATGACCTGATCATCTCTGTACAACAGTGACTATGTTCTGTTATTTACTGTATATATCTTGACAGCCATTGCAGTTAAGGAAGCAGGAAGGGTGGCGGTATTAAGTAAAGTCTGGACGTGCGTGCAGTTTGATCTTTTTTTTTGTTCTTTATTTCGCCTTATACAATTTCTTGTATTAGGAATTAGTTAGTTTTCGCATACCCCTTGGGGTCAGAGTGCAGGGTCAGCCATTGTACAGCGCCCATGGAGCAATTGTAGGTTAAGGGCCTTGCTCAAGAGCCCAACAGAGTAGGATCTCTTTTGGCAGTGACGGGGATTCGAACCGGCAACCTTCAGGATACCAGCACAGATCCTTAGCCTCAGAGCCACCACTAAACTCTCGATAACTTTCAATAACTGTGACCACTCGTCATTCAGCAATCTCCCCATCACTTCTGTCTGTGCTTCTTTCCCACACTTGTCTCTGCCATAGTTTTGATGCCCGATACATTAAACCCACAAACTAACCCCACCTAAAATGAGTAAAAGACAAATGTCTCTGGAGATTGCCACAAAAGCACTAAAAAACCCGCTTCTGTTTCTAACATTTCATCTTTGTGAAGCAGGGCTTTCCGCAGTGACAGCAACCAAAACGAAATTACAGAGTAGACTGGACATAAGGAACACACTTTGGGTGTCATTGCCTCCCATCAGTACCTGAGATGGGACCGTCTCGTTGCAGGGAAACAAGCTCAGAGACCCCACTGATTCTGTGTTATAGTGTGTTTTTTGCATGCGCAATGGTCGGTCCATGGAAAATCAACTTACATGAAACCGGGCCATGGTGCAAAAAAGGTTGGAGACAACTGTTATAAAAATATATATATTTTGGTAACATTTTAGATTGAGTACTGCAAAAATTCATCTATTACTCATATACTGTTATGCAAAGCAGCGTTCCCAACTAGTGGACCATGGCTGACCATAGACGAAAACCCATCCCTACCACCACCACGACGGTCGCACTCAATTCAAAGACGGTCTGGATGACAAAACCCCCTGCTCTTATGATAGTGCTCCATTAACCAAGAAGGAAACGCATTTACAGTTGTGCTTGATTCATCTAATGCAGGGGAGTCCAACTCCAGTCCTGGTGGGCCACAGTGGCTGCAGATTTCATTCTAACCATCTTCTTAATTAGTGAGCCGTTTTTTGCTGCTGATGAACTTGTTTTGCCTTACTTTTAATTGACGTGACTTAGACCCCTTAGTTGTTTCGTTTTCCTTAATGAGCAGCCAAACAATGCAAAACAAGCTGCCACGTGACCAGCTAACCTGAAAATAAAGAAAGCTGAAGGTCTCCGTCATGTTGGTGTGCTCAGGTCACCAAAACATCTTGACTGTTCTTACAGAAAACAGAACATCAACAGTCTGCTGTGGCAGAATGAGAGCATCAACAAGTCATGATATTCAGCTATATAAATGTAATGAATTATTATTATTAATTAATAACGACTTTAATTAACAGCAAGAATTGGCTTCTCATTAAGAAACTGGTTGGAGTGAAATTGGCAGGAGTTTGGCGTTCCAATTTAGCTGGTCATCTGTCAGCTCGTTTCACATCTCATTTCTGTTTGGCTGACATTTAATGAAGAAACAAATCAATTCATAGGACTGAATCCTTAAAAACAGGGCTTTTAAAATGAAGGGAAAAGGAGTTAATTAGGAGTGAAAACTGCTTGCTGATTAGGAAAAGAGTTTGAATGAAAACCTACAGCCACTGCAGCCCACCACGACTGGAGTTGGACACCCCTGATCTAATGCTTTCCTGCACTGGTGATAGCGCATGACCTACTCCACCCTTGACAATTGGGCTTGATTTACCGATGAGGACCACCACACTCCTCCTTCTTAGATAATCACGGTAAATTAATGGAGGGGAATCTCCTCTGTTGGATCATGCTAAATTAATGGAGGTGGGAAGGTGAGTCACGAAGGACTGGCATGTAAAAAACTGGGTCATGACACCACAAAGACTGGGAAGCACTGATGTAAGGAGACCCTAACAAATGCTTGTTTTGGTCTTAATAACAGGTACTAATCATCATTAATGTAGTTGTGCAGTGTGGCATGTTAAACACCTTTGAAATGCTGGTAAAATGTCTCGTGAATATGAAGATCTCCAAGGTCTTGTACTGAAGCAAGCAATATGATGAGAAATGTGTCTCACTTATGCCAGTTCTGACCATTCTGACATCCAGTTATTTTAGTGGGCTCCATTTCAGAGATAAATATCCACTTTACTGATGTTTGATAAGTGTTATTAAGATGAAAGACCCTTTTAATGCCTTGTTACATAGCAAAGTATGACTAATAGATACATTTTTGAAGCATCTAAACTAAAGTGTTATCGATTCACATTACACCTTTGTATATCCTTCTGCATGCGATGGCTGTTGTCACACACGTGTGCATGGGAGGCAGTCAAAGGGCTTAACAGAGGGTAAGATGTCAGCTCGAGGGTTGATAAAGTGCACTAACCTCTCTTCTTTCTTTTCCACAGATCAGCAGAAGGGAAACCCAATTAAACCAGAACCAACTGGAGCCTTCCTCTCTAGACCACACCCACCTACTGACCTCACTTCCACTATTCCTGGCACGGAACCGCCTCTTTCTGCACAGCCACTATAAAAACCCACACCCTTTATTCCTCATTTAGTCGATTGGGACTCAGTCTTCATTGACTACTCTTTGTATTTACTCATGTTACCCGTCAATGTATGGGATGGATTCCCCCAAACCTTTTTCCTTGTTTTGTCTTCTCATTACACTGTCATCCAATGTTTCTTGGTTTTCTGATCTCTTGCCACAGTTTTTCAACTTTGGTTTTTGCCTCATGTTTTCTTAGGTTGTCGGCCCTCTTGACTTCCCATGTTTGACCCCTAAATTCCTTGTTTTGATTATGGATGTCTCCTGATCCCTTTTAATTACCTTTAGCAATTGCAGTTTGCCATTTTACAGAGCTTGTCGGCTCATGCTTAAAAAGTACTCTGAATTTAGTTAGTATAGACTAAGGATATCGAGTTACTGTTTGGAACATTTATTTGTTTTTTTAATGATGATTTTGTTTTGTTGTTTGGAGTTTCACCTCTTCCAGTTTTAATCCTTGCTTGTTTTTTCACAATTTTATTTCTTTCTTTATCCACTTTCAGTCCTATTTCACTTTGTTCTACCTGGTAGGCTAATTTCCCACCAAGTGTAACACTAAGTAGCTGGACTGTGAAGTGCTTTTAATGCCAATTCAATGCCCATCACTGATTCATTGTGTGACACAAAGTGAAGTTGCCTGTTATTGTTGTTGAAACGATTGTGCGGTGCTGTACCTTGTAGATGTCAGGGGGCTATCATGAACCATTTCTGATCCAAAAATAATTTAATCAAGGCAAAAATGATCCAACAAGTAATAGTTTAAGATTTTTTCCAACATGTCATACCCCACCTTGACTTTTTTCATGTTTGTGGTATTGGACTCATGGACTCATTAACTCTTTTAGGGCAGATGTCGACTTTTGTCGACAGGAGGGGTTGAGGGCGAATGTCAACAAAAGTCAACATTCAGGGATAGTGGGCGATAATCAGCTGTTAATGGCGACAAAACCCACTGTCACGTCGCAGGCATTCCCTCTGTGCTTGGAGGAATGCTAGACTCGTTGACTCGGCAACTAATCCTTGCGTGTGCGTGAGTTGCGAAATGTAAACAATGGCAAGATGACATCGATATGTCACAAGGGAGCGAAGCGAGTGCAGAAAACACTCAGCAGACAATGTTTTGCACATTATCGCGGAGTCAGACTCTGATTTTTCAGAATCAGATTTTTTTGACAGTGATCAGGAGATCGAACAAGAGAGTGAGAAGCCGGCATCAGCTGATCGGACACCAGCCGATCGGACACCAGCCGATGCCGCTCCAGCTGATCCGCTGCCAGCATAGCGCGTTCGCGCAGCCGATGCATCTACGGCAAGGTTCGCGTGGGAGGAATACACAGACATTGATCCGTGGGCTACCGGACTTCACAAGATGGCATGGCTTGCTGTTGGACACGACAGATCACCAGCTGCTGAACTACTTCAAGCTGCTCTCTCCTGATGCTGCTTTTCAGCTACTGTCAGATGAGACAAACAGGTAGGCAGAGAAATGTTTTGAATCGCGGGCTGCGCTTGCATCGCATTCTCGTTTTTCAAAGTGGAAATCCACAACAAAAGACGAGATGAAGCGCGCTGTGGCATTACAAATAGAGATGGGACAGAACTGGTGATATAACTTCAGGGAGCATTGGTCCAAACGTGCTTTGTCCCCTGGTGGCTTTGGACAGGTTATGCAGCGTGATGATTGGTACGTGATGCTACAAAGTTTTATTAACTTCTGTAATAAACAGAAGCAAATCCCATGGGGTGAGCCAGGCTCTAACGCCATGCATAAAGTTCAGCCCTTGCTTGACAATTGTGGAACCAACACAGAAACAATTTTATCAGCCTGGCTGTGATTTGTCTGTGCATATTGTAAGCAGTGCAATGTGGCAATGACTGAAATTGGATGCTTTGAGCGAGATCAGACTTTGCAGGACTTTGCTGTGTAAAATGTACGTGATATGTATGTGAAATCATAGAGTATGCAGGCTCATACAACATGCAAGACAGTAACATTTGTCAAAAGTAAATATTTTTTGTTGATTTCAATTGCTTTGTGTTCTTTTTTTAAAAAAAGTTAGTTTTTGGAAAAATATTCAGCCCTGGGAGAAAAGAAACAAAAAAAAAATTAGCCCTAAAAGAGTTAATCTCATTGGACGAGATGTGACTCTCAAATGAGAAGATATGTTTGGGGACAAGTTGTCTTAACGCATGGGCACGCTGGGCAGTTGCCCGGGGGCCCCTTAAGAGCATAGGGGCCCCATGTTAATCTATGTATGTTGTGACTTGCTGAGTGGTTATTTAGGTAGGGGCCCCAGTGCACTGCTTTGCTTGCGGGCCTATAATGCTCTTAAGACAGACCTGGGGACAACTCGCTAAAAACTTTATAGTTAACAGTGGTGAAAAGCTCCGCCCACAGGGTACCTTCCTAAAAACCCGTCTCCTATTTCCTCCAGTACGTGCACTTTAAACGTTGTGGTTCCACTGTCACATTTTGACTCACATATTAGACAAATGCATAAAAAAACGGCAGAAAGAATGTGAGAGAGAAAAAGAAACTGAGCAAAAGACTGCACTGAGAGAAAATAGAGAGTTAAAATTGTTGTTATCTATTCAGAAACTCAGTAGAGCAAAGCAACTGAAGTTTAATGAATAATTTGTACATTGTAATGAGTGCAGTGACAGATGAGACAAACAGACACACATGTAGACAGACTACTGCAGCTACTTGGCCCCATGCGTTTGAGAAACACCTCTGTCTGCTATGATATCTTTCTGTCATTTTGACTATTGAAGAAACGATATGGCATAACAACAGCAAATAGAGTTTAGAGCAGGGTGAATACACACACACACACACACACACCAGGGGCCAATTTAGCATCACCAGTCCATCTAACATGCACATCTTTGGACTGTGGGAAGAAACCATGCAGACATGGGAAGGAAAAGCAAACTTCACACAGGCAGCAACTAGAAAGTAAACCCCAGTACCCATACTGTGAGGCAGGAGTGCTACCACTATGCCATCATGGTACCCAATACTGCTTATAAGCATTTTAATATTAGAAAACAATACTTGACTGGCTTCCAGTGTAAATCAATCCCAACGAGACACCCAAGGTGTGTTTTCTCCTATATTAATTACTGATCACCCATAAACATAAGTCCAGTCTGCTTTCAACAGTCTCCTCGTTCTTCAGAGTTGTGTGAATATTGAGTAAGCAGATGAGGAGGCCATGACTGTGGCTATGCATATATTACGCATTAACACGTTGTGGCTATTTTGTCATGACATGCTTCCATTTCCAATCAGACAGTAATGTTAATTTACTTTAGATGTGCAGTGAGACGCTGTCTGCTATGCAGCCTGGTGTGTGGTTCTGCTGGAGTTGGTCTCAGAGTTGTTAGACACATTTGTTACATCAGGTGTTTTGAGTCCCGCGATCGGCTGTGACACACCATTGATTTGGAATGCATACTTTGCAATTTATAGTTTCACGAACGCAGTTTTCAATTCTTTCACCCTAACGTCCACACCTACATTATCGTCATAACTGAACAACAGAGAGCACACAAAGCACCTGTGACCTCGTATGGTTTACTTTTACCACTAGTCCACTGATGTGTTTGAATCCCAAAATAGAATCTAAACTTATAGTAGGATTTCACTTGCAACAGGTTATGTCCAGTCTTAACAACATGCAACGTGCTCTCCGCAAAACTGCAAATGTTTAATAGGGGACTTTTTAGGAGAGTGCTTGCTGTAGACAGTTCACCGTAATCAGACTTGCTCTCCGCCAGACCAGGTTAAAGAGAGCACCATTGCTCGTTGGTGTTCAAATTTCAACGCCCCTACTGTGAGCACAGCCATCATGAGGTGTAGAACTGTGACACTCAGTGAGCCGTCTAACTCTTTCCTCCTACTTTTAGGAAAAATTCATTCATGGTTGTCCGCAGGCCTATGTATTGTACGTCTGGCTCCGCGAGACTAACCAAGACCAGGTCTACCACATTTCCTAATAGCTGTGCTTTAGCGTAATATTCAGACCCCAAGAGTCTTGTGGTCTTTAGGAGAAGCTCTTGAACTGACCTAAAGTCCAAACAGCACCAAGGAGGTATACAAAACAAAAGGGGTTTAATAATAATAATAATAATAACAGAAGGATAGAGGAAGGATTGAAGAAATTGTAGATTTATGTTAAATGAATTTGACAGAAGCGGGCCTTACTTTCACAAACGAATAAATCAAAAAATGTCAAAACATATAAGAAATAAAGACACTGATTGAGGAAATAGCAAGAATATGCAGAAAGTGACTAACATGCTGCGATGTTGGGCTATAATAATAATGAGAAACGACACCCCTCAGATGTTAGCTGCAGACATTATAAACAATGAGGTGACATCGCCATGCCACTTAATCACTCCAAAAGTCATTGATTCAGCTTTAAGAATGATGATGTTTTTAATGATCTTCACTGTCAGTGTGTCAAAAGAAAACAATTCTTCTGAACCAAATGATATTTAATGCCAAGGGAAGGTACTTTTAATGAAATACAAAAATGGCTTTTTACGGGAAGGGGGGTGTTTTTTACAATAAATTTCTGTATTTCTAAAACAGGGTACATTGTCATGTATCTGATTATTTTGTGAAAAAACTTAATATTGCATGAGGTGATGTATGTTTTGACTGTGTTGCCATAATCTTGGACTGTTAACTGCTTAAGGCGTTATTTACTTCCATCCATCTTTGTTTTTATTCCTATTTGTTTAAGTACAGGTTAGGGAAACAGAAGGCAGAAACCAATCACACAGGACAATAAGCCACTATATTCATATTTAAGGGCAGCATTATTAACATAACAATGGACTTGTGTTCCTAAAGCTTTAAGTTTACTTTTACACAATAATGATTACCGCGATCCTGAATTGGATTAAGTAGGTTTGAGAAAGTTATAGCGGCACAACGACAAACAGATCCCCTGTTAACGATCTGAATCCTAGCCTAGAAACTACCTGTTGCATGTTCTCCCTGTGTCTGGCTATCCTCCGATATTCCTAAAGAAGCAGGTATTGGGCTAACTGGCATTGCCGAATTAACTGGGTGTGGGAATAGTGAAGAATGGGGGCCACCGTGTGTGCACTCCAACCTCACAAACTCGGTCTCCTGGGTGCCTGGCTGTTCTCAGCATGTGAAATTCCCAGCTGGTCCACTTTGTACTGAACAGGACTGAATTTTGGGGCCTTACAGTCTTTTTCTATAGTTTAAGGTTTAAGGTTTCTTTATATAGTCATGTTTACAGAAGAAAACATGAAATTTGCCTTCTCAGTTGCATCTAATAACAGACAGAATAAAATAAAACAGATAAATAGAAACAAGAAAGGTTAAGGTAAGGTAGTTAGATAATACATATTTACACCAAAACAAAAAGGTTACAGGATATATATCAAAACCCTAATCATTATCTCCGATATTTCTTATTGAAAAGTCATATGGCACTAGGAAGAAAGCAGTTTCTGGAGCGATTTGTGTGGGTTTTCAAAGCGACTATCCTTCCTGATTTACTGAACTTTAGTTCTACATGTAATGGATGTCTGTCATCAGTTGAGATGATTTCCAGTTTCTTTAGCATTGCCCTCTGACACACACTAGTCAAATCATTTACATCAGCCCCAATAATTTTAGCTGCATACTTCGTAATCTGCTGGAGGTTTTTTGAGTTTTGGTTTGTCAGACTATTAAACCAGGCAATGAAACTGAAAGTGATCACAGACTGGATCATACTGTGATAGAAGGACAACATGAGGTCCTTATCTACTTTAAATAGTTTGAGTTTATGGAGGAGAAATAAGCACTGGTTGCATTTAGAAAATAATTTTCTTTTGTATTTGTATTCCAGTCAAGATTGTTATCTAGGTAAGTTCCTAAGTATTTATATTCAGTCACTATTTCTACCTCCTCTCCCAGAACTACAATAGATGAACATACAGATTTCTGTCTCTTAAAATCAAATATCATTTCTTTGGTCTTTTTCATATTCAGAGTGAGAGAGTTTTTATTGCACCAGTTTACCATACAGTCCACTTGATTTAGATAGTGGCTTTCATCCTCCCCAGATATGCGTCCTATGAGCATGGTGTCATCTGCATACTTGATAATGGAGCAGTGGTCATTGTTCTGTCTCAGGTCACTTGTGTACAGAGTAAACAGTAATGGTGATAAGACACACCCCTGAGGACTTCCTGTGTTTGAATGAATGACTATTGAAAAAGTGTCCTGAACTTTAACTGTCTGTGAACGGTTTAAAAGAAAGTTCTGAATCCATAGTGTAATAAATGGGTTTACATTCATACTGTTCAATTTCCCAATCAGTATATGAGGCTGTATGGTATTGAATGCTGAAGAAAAATCCAAAAATAGTGCTCTGAGATATGAACCAGGCTGATCAAGAAAGGTGTAGATTTGACGTAAGATAACAAGCATTTTGAGTAACCGTCCTTAGGGTCACATCCCGCATTTCTAGGGGAGTGGCATCCAAGGTTGTGACCTTGAGTTCATCATTAAGATTGGATAAAAGGTTAGCAGTTTCACTAAGCTTTATCTGATCTGCAGATAAATCTTTTCTTATAGAAATTAACTCTTTGTGATTGATTTTGGTGTCTTGACTAACTTTTGACTGTGACCCTTGCCTCTCATTTGGTTTTGGTCACTTTGTTTATATTGTTTCATTTTGTTATGCCTTTTGCACGATTGCCCAGTTCGACTCATAAAATTAGTTATCTGTTTCCAGCCAAGTCAGAACAAAGTTAGTGCTGAACTATTAACTAAAATCTTACTCTGGTATTATGAAATTTGTAATAAATTACATAGGAACAAAGTTATTAGTAAGAGAATGCATATCTCAAGAAGACAAATTGAAACACAATGACACACTGAAGACAGAAGCCACGCCACCTTGTATTCCTCACCAGAATCATACAGAACAACCATTATTTATTAGATATATACACTTAGATACTAGGTGCTCAAAGCTTAAAGAGCTATTTCTTCACACATTTAAGTTAATTGAATGCAATGAACCAGTTCGCCATCCTGCCACTGACCAGTGTTGTAGCTCCAGTTAGTTAAAAGGCAGAAGCCAATACACCCATATTGATAAAGGGGATGAGACAGAGGAGAGGAGAGGAGTCAGTGGGAGAACTTTGTGTCCTGGTGCAAAGAGAATTGTCTGCAATTTAACATCAGCAAAACCAAAGAACTGCTTATTGATTTGTAACGTACCAAAGAGCCTCTGTGTCCAGTCACTAAGTACTATATAAGTACTTGGGGGTCCACATTAATGACAGGCTGGACTGGTCTCAGAACACAGAGGAACTATATACTGTAAGTAAGGGTAGAGCATTCTCTTTTTTTTTAGGAGACTACATTCTTTGAATTGTAAGAAGTGACATCCTTCACATCTTCTGCAACTCTGTGATGGTCAGTGTGTGGTGTTCTGGGCTGGTAACATCACTTCCAGAGGGGCCCACCGAATTAACAAGCTAATTAAAAGGGCAGGCTCAGTTATGGGACACACTCTGGATCCCCCCTGGAGGAGGATTAAAACAAAACTGAGTGCCACTATGATCAAAGTTGCCCACTGACTCTCTGAGAGGACTTTGAGCCAATAAATTATTCATAGATAGATAGATAGATAGATAGATAGATAGATAGATAGATAGATAGATAGATAGATAGATAGATAGATACTTTATTAATCCCAAGGGGAAATTCACAAAGGGACTCCTTTATACCATCAACAATATGCCTGCATAATGACTTCTTGTGGACTAGGACTGCCAAGTTAGAAGTTTTCTTTCTTTTTAAGTTTCTTCTTCATGGTCATTCTGGTATGTGTTTGGACCACAGTGTGTGTGCCATTGTTTATTTATTAAATGAGCTTCTACTTTTATAAAAAGTCAAAATTCCTCCAGAGGACAAATAAAGAGATGGGAGTAGATTCATACCTGGTGGCATGGATCGTGGACTATCTTACAGACAGACCTCAGTATGTGCCAACTGCAAAAGCATTTATGTAATTTTTGAAAGAAGAAAATAAATATCTGTGCATTTTTAGGCTAAAACAAAAAACAGTGAGTAATCAGTGTGTTGCTTTGTGACACTGAAGAGTTCCCTCAAATATCTAAACAGTGCTCAGAAATGTGGAATCTGGTAATTGGCTGGCACTACATGGCAAAGAAAACACTTTTATTTACATTACCAGTGGAAGAGGCTACTAGTGTCATCCATGGACGACTACAAGCCTACCAATAAGGATGGGCCGTGTGACCTTCCAACCTCAGACTCGTGTAGAAATAATGATGTACAGCATTTAAACAGGGATGAATACATAATAACACCGCAGTCTCCAAATGCTGCATTATTATTATTGTCACAAACAACAAGATGTAAGAACTGAGGCGCACATAGCAGCCCACAGAGTCAGAGTCCGGAGGGAAGGTGAACAAAGCTTGCTGGGGAGGAGTGGAGGAAGGAAGAGAAATAAGAAAAGAAGTAAGGAGAGTAAGTAAGAATAAGAAAAGAAATTGCATTGTGGGTTGTGGAAGAAGAAGCCTGTTTGAAGGTATTTGTTAAATGAAAACAGTCATTTGAACCGAGGACTGTAATTGTGTCAGGGCTCAATGATGCCTCCTTTTAGCCACAATATGTAAGATTAATGAGTTCATTCATTTTAAACATGAGAGTGTATAGTAAACATGAAAATTAAACAGTAAACATGTGCAAGAAAAAGAAATATGAATCAAAGTCGAAAGGACTTTGGGATTCACATTAACAAGATGAATATAATAACACAAAAGAATGGCAATTGGTTAGTGTCATGGCCTCACAGGTCCACTCTGTTGTGTGACCAGTCATTGTTTGTGTGGACTATGAAATGTCTTCCTGTGTCCATTTGAGATTTTCAGGTTAAATGCTAATTCTATATTGAGGGGTTTGTGGGTGTCCAGCTGTGAACTGGCACCCCATCTCTGGTCCAGGGTGTGGCATCTGTATTGTGCCCACTGTGCCCAATGCTCGCATGATGGGCTTTGTCCCCCTGCGACCCTGAATCAAGTAGGTTTTGCACTGTATGTTAAGTTATAGCATTTTCCAGCATAATAGCTATGTAATGTAATTAATGTTTAAGGTGACTGATTCCATTATGTTTTAAATCTCTTATGCCAACAGCTTACTTTCATTTGTATGCAGTGTTTTTCCCCTGTGTCATTTGTAATTGTTCACATTTCATAGTTTTTCTTCCACATTGCTGAAGGCAGGCAGGTCCATAACTGGGCCCTTGTGTGGGTGTCATGGACTGGTGTCCTTCCAAGGCCATCTCCTGCATTGTCCCCAGTATTGCCAGGATGTGCCCCAAAACCCAGCCACCCTGCATAGAAATAGAAGGCTATGTTTTTATTAAATCTCAAAAGCAGTGGAATATAAATTAAGGGAGTTATAGGCAAACTGTAGAATGCACTAGTAAACATTTGTTAAAAGATAATCGGCTGGCAGGAGGAGAGCAAGATCTTTTTTAACTCTTATATTTTTACTATTTATTTTTCTTATAATAGTTCTTCTTGGGCGGCACGGTGGCGCAGTGGGTAGCGCTGCTGCCTCGCGGTTGGGAGACCTGGGGACCTGGGTTCGCTTCCCAGGTCCTCCCTGCGTGGAGTTTGCATGTTGTCTGCGTGGGTTTCCTCCGGGTGCTCCGGTTTCCTCCCACAGTCCAAAGACATGCTGGTTAGGTGGATTGGCAATTCTAAATTGGCCCTAGTGTGTGTGTGTGTGGGTGTGTTTGTGTGTGTCCTGTGGTGGGTTGGCACCCTGCTCGGGATTGGTTCCTGCCTTGTGCCCTGTGTTGGCTGGGATTGGCTCCAGCAGACCCCCGTGACCCTGTGTTTGGATTCAGCATGTTGGAAAATGGATGGATGGATGGATAGTTCTTCTTGCCTTTATTATATTTTTAACAATTTTTACTGATGTGTTTGAACTACTGGATGCATGTATTTTCCTGAGGGGATGAATTAAGTATCTATCTATCTATCTATCTATCTATCTATCTATCTATCTATCTATCTATCTATCTATCTATCTATCTATCTATCTATTATATAGTGCCTTACATATCTATCTATCTATCTATCTATCTATCTATCTATCTATCTATCTATCTATCTATCTATCTATCTATCTATCTATCTATCTATCTATCTATCTATCTATCTATCTATCTATCTATCTATTATATAGTGCCTTACATATCTATCTATCTATCTATCTATCTATCTATCTATCTATCTATCTATCTATCTATCTATCTATCTATCTATCTATCTATTATATAGTGCCTTACATATCTATCTATCTATCTATCTATCTATCTATCTATCTATCTATCTATCTATCTATCTATCTATCTATCTATCTATCTATCTATCTATCTATCTATCTATCTATTATATAGTGCCTTACATATCTATCTATCTATCTATCTATCTATCTATCTATCTATCTATCTATCTATCTATCTATCTATCTATCTATCTATCTATCTATCTATCTATCTATTGAGACATATTCCAGCTTGGCACTTTTGCATTTTAATTACCTTTTGTAAAGTTTGAATGTTGCATACACATACAAATGGCAAATTTATCGGCTACTACAGTTTTGTTATTAATCCTGTGGTGGTGGTGTCACTGTGCCTTCAAGGATTTTTCTGTACGCATTCCCAGTGTGGGCCACCTTCTACATCACATGCGTTATTGGGAGTTTTAGTTTGGGTGCGGATACATTTGCAAATGATGTGAAAACACTAGAGTGGATAGAGAACGTCCATCCATCCATCCACCCTCTTCCGCTTATCCGAGGTCAGGTCACGGGGGCAGCAGCTTGAGCAGAGATGCCCAGACTTCCCTCTCCCTGGCCACTTCTTCTAGCTCTTCCGGGAGAATCCCGAGGCGTTCCCAGGCCAGCCAGGAGACATAGTCCCTCCTGCGTGTCCTGGGTCTTCCCCGGGGCCTCCTCCCGGTTAGACGTGCCCGGAACACCTCACCAGGGAGACGTCCAGGAGGCATCCTGATCAGATGCCCGGGCCAACTCATCTGACTCCTCTCGATGCGGAGGAGCAGCAGCTCTACTCTGAGCCCCTCCCGGATGACTGAGCTTCTCACCCTATCTTTAAGGGAGAGCCCAGACACCCTGCGGAGGAAACTCATTTCAGCCGCTTGTATTTGTGATGGATAGAGAACGTTTTCATTAAAACACTTTTTTAAAATGAAAAAGTTGTAGTTTGGTTGTAGCCCCACTGAAAGTCTCCAGAGAGAGTGACTGACAGCAGAGGTCCACAACCAAATCAGTTACACAACCACTGCATTTGCCTCCCTCAAGTAGTGCCAATGTAAGTGAACCAACATCGCCACCCAAAACTAAGATTTGTATCTTCTGGACCCTAATCCTGACGATCCTCATCTTTGGATCAGAAACTTAGACACTACTTACATCAGGCCTAATCAAACTGGAGGTCTTCTAAATGCACTGCCTATGCCAGATTCTATAAGTCTCACTTCAGGACCACCCTCAAAAAGAGGATATTCGACGCAGATGTGAACACAATCCTACAATCGAGGACCAGATTCAGAAACGATGACTACAATGGTTCGGCAATGTTTGTAGAATGGATAACACCCAGTTACTACACAAACACCTCTGGTGAAAGCGACCCATGCAGTGGAGAGTCCAACGAAAATCCCCAAAGAAAACGTGGATTAAGCAGGTCAAAGATGCCATAAAGAATTGACAAATCACTCTTGATGATGCCAGAACAGTGGCCATGGACCAACCAGGCAAATCTGATAACCTCTGGTACCCACAGCAGCATACGGGCTTAGGAAATGACCTAAACCAAGTGCCAGCTAGGGATCAAAGAAGAAGAAGAAAGAAAAAGTGGCCCTGCTTAGGACATTGTGCTGGGGAAACGATTGATTTGGGTGCTGGTTGTATGGAAACGGTAATAATTGGAAACAAGCACAACAAATGTGAGCTTCAAAATAGAAGGAAGTAGGCCATTCTTCCCCTATCCACCATATGCAAGATATCTAATCTTTCCAAGAAAATGACTGCATGATTTTGTGTTAGAATTCTCTGTTTAAGACAAAACTAAATAAATGTTGAGCCAGAGTAGGAACACAATTCCTAACATTTATTGGCAAACTGGGTGTTAAGAAAACGGAAAGTGAAAATCTTAAAAGAGGATGAAATAACCAGAAAACAAGAAGACCAAGTTAAGGTGAGCTTATAAAGAGTAGTCAAAGTTTTGGCAGAGGTTAGTATCAGTATAGACATAAAGGAACCGATCATTAGATTAGATTAGATAAAACTTTATTAATCCCACACTCTTAAAAATAAAGGTGCCAGAGTGGTTCTTCCAAGAGTTTCCACAGGAAAACCATTTTTGGTTACCAAAAGACCCATCCACATGAAGGTTCCAGAAAGAATCTTAAATTATTTAGATCTTTAACAGGCTCCATAAAGTAAATAACCACAAATAGATGGTAACAGATTTTTAAAATACCAATGGGTCTCGCTGCATATGTTCAGTAAACACAGGCCAAGTCCAGGTTTTCTTGATCTATAAGTGTTCTGCAGACCACCATACATTAAAGATTTCAGGTTCTTTAAGAAGAAGCTTTTCAAAGCACAAAGAAACAACTTCATATGCCAGAAACTCTCCCCAGGATGAAATGATTCTTGGTCAAGCAATGAACCATAAAGAGCCATTGAAGAACCAGTAGTTTTAAAAGTGCAGGGGGACATATAGATGCATTCAGCAGCATAAACATTAAAAATAAGGATGTAGACTCACAAGACAAATAATACAGCCAATCACACGTAAATGGTGGCAAAAAGCAAGTTGACAACACCCAACCTGTTAGGTGGTAACACATGGTCCTAAAGTTTAAAGTGGACAATATGAAGGCTGTTTGGAAGCCATAGGACCTATAAAGACATGGCCGCATTTGTGCCGGCATTGTATATAGGAATTACAAACACAATTAAAGGGTATGACACCTCCTAAAAAGCTCCATAAAGCAGATCAGGGCCTTCACCAGCCTTGGGCCTTCACCAGCCTTAGTCAAAGGCAGTTAGAACACAACTACCAACAGCAGGCTTTGGCCTAAACTGGCCTAAAAAGTTGAAAATATAGTGGTGCCTTGTACTTCAAACGATTCTAATTTCAAATGTTCCGGAGTTCAAATGCTAAATTTGAGAGAAATATGATCCAGAGTTTGAACGATGCTTCTACAATCGAACAGTGCACGCAGTGAAAAAAGTGCGCCAACAGATAAGAGTAAACGTCACTTGTTGTGTACAGACTTAGTCTTAGTGCACCAGCTGTTGTTGACATACAGGTACGGGCAAAATCCCTCTCTCTCCCTTTTCTCTTACCAGAGTCTCTGGTCCTGTCATGTTAGTGTGGCCTGCTAACTTGACAACTGTATCCAGAATGAGCGAATGAAGCCAGGTCTCTGTAATTAGCAGAATGCAACTGTCCTTAATGATCTTATTTGCTGTAACCTGTACCTTCAATTCATCCATCTTATTTGCGAGGGATCTTGCATTGGTGTGAAAAATACTAGGAAGAGGTGGCTTGTGTAGTCGCCTTCGTAACCTCGCCAGCGTGCCAGCCCTGCATCACCACCTCTGCCTCCTGTCCATGTGCCACCTCCGTCTCTTATGTGTGGGGATCTTAATCCAAGAGGAGCCCTGACTCCTGGCTATGTTTGCTGGGATGTCGTGGAATAAGTTCAACTGTGAAAGTCCGCCTGCTGCATAGTCCTATTTTTAGGATATTGTGCCGGCTGTTGACGTTATTCACCCAGCAGAATGTCATTATGACAAACAGCAACAAATACACAAAAGGACAAAGAAAGGAAGAGCCCTGAGCCTCTGCGTCTGTGTGTGCCACCATACATTTCATTTTATTGTGCAGTGTTAACAGATTTTATTCATTATTTAGGTCAATTAATTGCGCTATTTGTACCTTCAATTATGCATATTTGCTATATTTGCTTATCAAAATGCATATTGTTTAGAGTCTGGGAATGGATTAGTTCAGTTGCTGTTATTTCTATTGGGGAAAATTGATTCGGACTTTGAACAATTCAGAGTTTATGCGGCCTACTGAAATGAATTACCGTATATACTCGCGGATAAGTTCTCCTGTGGATAAGTTGGGGCTTGATTTTACCATTTAATTTCTGGCATTTTATAATGTGGGTTTTATAAGTCAAATGCGGAAAACTCATGCTATTGGTCCAAGAGATTACGATATGCTAATGCCCACCTGAGAGAGTAACCACCGAGCACACTGCCTTTTTTTCTATGTAATGTGCCTACGTGACCACACGGTAATACCTGAACTATTCTGAAGTGACGTTTGCACTGATTTGTGTTTTTTTGTATCTCACACCCTCATACACCTTTATCGTAAGAGCATCAGTTATCTACGAGGGACCGTTCGATCAGAAGAAAATATGAAGCTGGTTTTAAATTAAAAATCGTTGAAGTAGCATAACAAATTTGTAACTGTGCTGTTGCAACAAAATTCGATGTGTCTGAGAAACTGATGTGAGATTGGAGGAGGCAAGAAGATGTAAAAAAAAAATTTCAGTGTTGCATATTTGAATGGGTGTATAAGTCGGGGTCTGATTGTATGATCGATTTTTTGGGTTTCAAGACCTGACTTATACACGAGGATATACGGTAAGTTCAAAGTACGAGGCACCACTGTACAATAAAAGCCCCAAAACGTACAAAAATGCCTTACAAGGGAGAGGGAAACTGTAAACCTCTTGTCTGTTGAGACAACCCAAGCCATGTATTTTTATAAATAAGGAGTTTATTAATAAAAAAATAACAAAACTAGCCAACAGGCAAAACTAGAAAGCCAAAAATGTTTGTGTAAAATTTTGCTCAACGCAAACAATTACAGAAGCAAAAAGTCCACAAAACCAAAAGATCAAAAGAAGACAAATGTAGCCCGTCTACTCTAACTGTGTGTAGAAAGGGGCCCTGAGTTCTTTACTCCAATGCCTAATTTATTATGATTCTAATTACTTTAATATTTTGAGTCTCGAGTCACTATGAATAAAACATTATCAAATAATTCTAGCAATACACTGGTTAGATAATAACAAATAATGGTAAAAGAAATTACCTGTTAACATTCGTTCCTAACCCAATAGTTTATTTTACACCAACTTATAATAAACACCAGGAAACTGGGTTATAAAAAAATAACGAATTCCCTGTTTAATTATAAGTCAACCAACACAATTAATAAACTGAAAAAAATCAGGAACTATATTACACTATTAATACTAAAATAAAACACATTCAGTCTTGTCACTCTATTTGAAACAAAACGTTGCAGGCCTGATTCGTGGCTTGGGAGCGTTGCGACCAAAAACTTATCAGTCCTTTCACTCCAACAGGAGCAACAAAATAAAATGAAAAAGGTACCTTACTTGGCAATGTTATCATCAGTCCAACAAATCCCTCTGACCTCTCTGCCTCTGTCTATGCGCAGGTAGCCGCTGTTTAGTAAATCCAAAAATGTCTTCGCCATCCAAATAAGCAAACGTCCACCATTAGCGTGTTGAGCTGAGTTAACTCCTGCCTCTGGTAGTTCGCTCCGTTACTCCCCTTGTTGAATTAACAAGTCGTTCCTCACCAGATAGACCCTGCGAATATCTAATCGAACTTCTTCATCTATCACAGCAGTTCGTATCCTGGTAAATTATCTGGTTGATAATTTATCTCTCAAACTTTCTGCTACACCACCTTGGCGTCACATTCTCTCTTTCTTTTTCTCTCTTCCTCCAGCCCTTCCGTTTTTACTGCCACTTCCGGTTATCAAAATAAAAGTCATCATAACTACGTAAACAAACTATTACACTAAAATTAACAGTTTACAACACAACATTTACATTTTTACGTTAATTAGAGATTTAAACACATTTCTAACTGGGCTACACAAAACTCACAATTCATATCAACCACAACCTCAAGCACTACCCCAGGGAAGCCATCTAGTGCACCAGAATATAAAGGTGGAGGGTGGTCCCTGAATTGTGACACCATGATGGTCCCATCTCTTGGGGTATCACACGCACAAATCACAAGGAATATACAGTGCCCTCCTTAGAGTTTGCAGACTTTCCTTTAGGGGTATTTGCATACATTTCAGTTACAACACTTTTTCTACATGGCCCTCCAGTTTCAGGGCACAATAATGTTTTGGGACACAGCAATGGCAGTTGTATTCAAGCCGTTACATTTATTATTTGTTGCATATCCCTTGCATGCAATGAAAGTCTGCAATTTGCACTTTAATCACGTTGAATTGTTTGAGTTGTAATTTTAAACTGTGGCGCAGAGGGGGAAATCAAGGAAAAAAGGGTCTTGGCCCCAAACATTATGGAGGGCACTGTATATATACTAAATATACACTGTAAATAAATACTAAATAATAAACAAACATAACAGAAACTGTACAAAACAAAGTAATTTACAAACAGCAATTAAATAGAAAATACACATAAGTCAGGGAAGAAACCCTGGCTGAAACATTACAATGAGGATACCAGCAGCCGCTGAGGGAGTTTCCATAACTTGCACTTTTGTAAGTCAGAAGCATTTAACATTTGTTAAATAGTTGTGATAATGAGGCTACAACAGCTGGCTGACGATTATGTCATTTATCTATTAATGCTTGTTGTGTTAAACAAAAATAGCAAAATCCAGTATAAGCCATACAAGTATTACTGAACCGCAGAAGGACACGTGTTAATGTTTGTTAGCATGAAAATCCACAATGCAGCAAATGAGTCAAAGTCACAGTCACATTATTGCACTTTTCATGAAGGTATTTGCTGAAAATTAGTGACAGACAGAAATTATTTCATAATTGCACACTACACACTAAGTAAATCAAGCACATTTAACTTCACTGTGGATGAGTTGGGAATTGAACCTGGGTGATGTGTGGCAGTCGATCGCTTCTTCATGCAATAACTATAAAATGAACCTAATCATAACTCATGAAACTCAGAGCTGAGAAAAGTCGAGCTTTCTGAGATATGGGTTGATGATACACTTTACTGAGGAATATCATGATACCCCTAATCTATTCTTCTGAATTTATAAGTTATAAATTGCAGCACATAGAATTTATAAGATGAGTAGGATTGCTCATTCAAAATGCTAATTTTCAAAGTGACATAAAACAAGGCAAAAAATCTTAATTTATGCTGCTATTAATGATGCATTGAAAATCAGCATTGAATTTCCAAAGAAATCGATAAAGGTTTTAACCTCCTTGATGTTAACCCCAAGCCTGACTCAGACACAGAATTCTAAATAAATATGGCTGTTCACTCTCAGTCTGACTCGGAGTGACTTGCAATGATCTGCTTTACAGTGTGAAGACCAAATGACTCGGAGGACAGCATTCATCTACCATCTAGTGGATGAAAAAACATCAGGCTTCAAAAAAATCATGAATATTTATATGTATTTTGCCACTCCAAAGTAGCTCATCGATATTCATGAGTGGAGCGGTGCCTTCAACCAGAACAGAATGGCATGTAAACAAGAAGCTGTAAAGCCCGTTTTAGAACAAACCAAAACTGAACAATGAGTTGAATCAAGCGACAGTGATTTGGTCATTAGACATTGTAATCAGTAAGGGGCTGCCACTGAGTCCCAAACCTCAAACCTAATAATGCCCAACACAGGTTAAAGGTTCTAATAATGGACTTTTAATCTAGAAAGCATGTTATACTGTAGAATAAAACACAAAACCTTTTTCCTCTCCTTCTGTCTCCAATTGAGTGTCACTTTATTATATAAGGTAGTGGTGGATTCCTTTTATGCTGGACCTACAACGGCTTCCTTCCCCAACAGTGCCCCCTTGCGCCATCCAGGGACCTCAACAGGACTACACTTCTCCTTGCAAGTGTCCAAAATGGAATGTCTCCAGTGGACCACTGCCACCTAACGTATGGGGGAATGGAACTACCTGTGGCCTCCGGCTTCTGCTCGTCCATTCCCTGGCACCTTCCATCTTGGTAGGAGTTCATGTCGTCAAGGATGCCCATCTGTCCTTCACGGCAGACACAACGTTGACATGGATAGTGAAACTGGCGCATACAGCACTGAACAATCAAACTGGTGAGTTATGCCTCATGAATTCAGTTGCACAACTGTGTGGTTGAAAAGGTGACGACGATCATGTAGAAGAACAAGAAAGAGGTTAGCCTCCTGTCCACAATGCAGCAGCTATTCACAACCTCCACTCCTTAGCTCTCCGTTGATAAAGGCCCGCTCCCGGCCTATGCAGTATTCAATATTGCTGCTTTAGCAGGTATTTGCAGTAGGGTTCCATAGTTGACATTTCATACCTTGGTTGTGATGGTTACATGTCATCTGTACAGCAGTGGCTAATTAGAGATAAAAGCTTCGATACAGCATTCTTGGTCTCTCAAAATTGCAGACAGTCAGTCCATATTTGTTCTGTCCCTCAGGTTTTTGCCATTCACTTCAAAGCTAAGACTCCATGATAGCCGTTTATTTCAATCTTTGTGACTCTGAGACCCTGAAGTTGACGGGCACTCATACTGTATGGACAAAAGTATTGGGACACACCTCTTAATTATTGAATTCAGGGGTTTCAATCAGACCCATTGCCACAGGTATATAAAATCAAACACCTCGCCATGCTGTCTCCATTTACAAACATTTGTGGAACAGAATGGGTCGTTCTGAAGAGCTCAGTGACTTCAAGCGTGATACTGTGATAGGATGCCACCTTTGCATTAAGATGGTCCGTGAAATTTCAGCGATGCTAGATATTCCATGGTCAACTGTAAGTAATATTATTGGAAAGTGGAAGTGTTTGGGAACAACAGCAACTCAACCACAAAGCGGAAGACCACGTAAAGTCACAGAGATGGGGTCAAGGACTGCTAAGGTGCATGGTGCATAAAAGTCACCATCTCTTTGCTGATTCCATAGCCGAAGAGTTCCAAACTTCCACTGGTATTAATGTAAGAACAAAAACTGTGCAGTGGGAGCTTCGTGGAGGGGGTTTCCATGGCCAAGCAGCTGCATGCAAGCTTCACATCACCAAGTGCAATGCCAAGCGTTGGATGGAGTGGTGGACTGTGGAGCAGTGGAAACGTATTCTATGGAGTGACGAATCACACTTCTCTGTTTGGCAGTCAGATGGGCAAGTCTGGGTTTGGAAGATGACGGGAAAACATTACCTGCCTGACTGCACTGTGCCAACTGTGAAGTTTGGTGGAGGAGGGATAATGGTGGGGGGCTGGTTGTCAGGGTTTGGGCTAGGCTCCTTACTTCCAGTGAAGGGCAATCTTAATGCTTCAGTATACCAAGACATTTTGGACAACGCTATGCTTCTAACTTTGTGGAAACAGTTTGCAGAAGGCCCTTTTCTATTCCTGTGTGCAAAGCAAGGTCCATAAAGACATGGTTGAATGAGTTCAGTGTGGAAGAACTTGAGTGGCCCGCACAGAGCCCTGACCTCAACCCCATTGAACACCTTTGGGATGAGCTGGAGCAGAGATTGTGAGCCAGGCTTTCTCGTCCAACATCAGTGCCTGACTTCTTAAATGCTCTACAGAATGAATGGGCACAGATTCCCACAGAAGCACTCCAAACTCTTTTGGAAAGCCTTACAAGAAGAGTGGAAGCTCTTATAGCTCCATATTAAAGTCTATTTATTTGAATGCAATGGCATTAAAGTCCCTGTTGGTGTAAGGGCCACACGTCCCAATACTATCATCCATATGGAGTAGTATTTTGTGTGCACAAGGCCCCAAAAATGCCTCAAGCTCAGGGGTTCCACCCTCATTAATCCAGCCTTGGCCCAGCGTTACTCCAACATATGTCAATGTACAGTTTTAATGTGCAAAGACTGAAATATTTAATAACTGTAAGGCACATCTCAGCAGCAATACCGAGCTGCCCAAGCTTTAACTGTACATTAGAAGCTGACGCCAACGTGCAGAGTGCACATATACGGTAATTCAAATAAAGGCACCACTTATAACTATTATTCTCAGACGATTTAAAACCATTCAAGACGGGGCCATCGGCACAGCCCTTGGTTTTATTAACACAGACAGACATCAAGGATTTGAAAGTACAGCATATCGTTTTTGAAGTTTATGCATCTATTCTTTTTTGCTTTGTTCTCTGTTTGCGTTTTCGCATTCCCTGCAGAATCGTGTGGATAAGTTCGATTCCCATCAGCACTTTGATGATAAAGCCATATTTGAAAAACGCTTGTGTCATGTGCGGTTTTGTCTCTTTATGCCACATTTCTTACAAGTTAAAAGGAACACGTGTTCTGCTTTTGTGTGCAATTTAAACTCGTTCTTGGCATACCGTTTTTTTTTTCTTCCTTGCCATCACCTCAAAAAAATGTCTTATCTGCCACTGTGCCCTGATTTCTGTATGCATGCATTTTTATGAAGCATATTTCACGCTTTTTTTTTTTTTTTTGTAAAATCAATTAAAAAATGCTGTAATAAGAGGTTGGAAAGTTCAAGTCAAGGTGAATTAGCTAGGAGGTCTCCTAGGGATAGGAGGGGGTAATCTGGCAGGCATGAGTGTTCATGCCTCACTGAGCAGGCATTAGTCAGGTCTCAGCAGGAATGTCCGGGGTCTGTAGGGTAGAAAATGGCACCATCAGATGATGAGAGTGGAAGTGACCCAGCTGTGATCAGGACCTCTGAGTCAGAATGATGGAAGGGTGCAAACAAAGATTTATATACAGAAGCAAATTTCCAAATCGGAAAGAAACATCATGAAAACATGAACAATTAAAAATGACGCAGATGGAGGACTCTGCATACAAATGAAAGTGGGCTGTTGGCATAAGAAATTAAAAAAAAAATAGAATCAGCCATCCTTAACATTAATTACAGTAAACAGCAATTCTCCTCTCATCTCATTGTCATGCCCGCTTAATCCAATTCAGGGAACTCGGAGCCTATCCCAACAACTTTGGTGCCAGTTCGTCACAGAAAATGGCTAATATGGCGAAAATGGCTAATGATATACTGTCTCAAGCTGGCTTAATTCAGTGGTTTAGAAGGCCAGAGACCACCCTGGCAGCACTGGGCACAAGACAGGAGTTCACTTTGGATAGGGGGCCTGTACATAGAATGGTCACTCACTCACACACACTCATCTCATGGGGCTGATTTAAAACTAACAAATAAGCTGCCACAAACATCTTTAGGATGTAACAGAAAAAGCAGATTACCTGAAGGAAAAGCAACTCAGGTACAGGGAGAACATAAAAACTTTACACTGGCAACCACTGGCCAAAGCAGACCAACCCAGGGACCTGCATGTGATGAGCAGCAGGGTTATCATCTATGGCATCGTGTTGTCCCCATGTCTTTATAACGTGAATGATGAGGCAAGGCAAATCTAAACTCAATAATTAAAAATTGAAACAAAAAGAAAAACTTCAAACAAAAATTTATACTCAATGGCGATATACCGACAAGCCAGTTGGCCTTTAAAT
Organism: Erpetoichthys calabaricus; assembly: GCF_900747795.2. Lineage (NCBI taxonomy): Eukaryota > Metazoa > Chordata > Cladistia > Polypteriformes > Polypteridae > Erpetoichthys > Erpetoichthys calabaricus. The sequence goes on from NC_041402.2 coordinate 20,758,140, forward strand.
TGGTCACGTGGCATTGACTGAAACTCTTTCTCCAGCGAAATGTGATCCAAATGAGACACCATCCGGGAGCATCTCCCGACCCCTTCACTTTTACACACGTTGCTGCCTTAAGCTAAAATCATTTAAATTAGTTTTTGCCTCATCATACAACACTCAATACCTTTGAATGACAAACCAAAAACAGGATTTTAGGAATTTTTGCAAAAGTATTAAAATAAAAACAGAAATATTTAATTTGAATACTTTCTGATGGCAGAGTTATAACATGCTATATATACAGCATACTCTATCTATCTATCTATCTATCTATCTATCTATCTATCTATCTATCTATCTATCTATCTATCTATCTATCTATCTATCTATCTATCTATCTATCTATCTGTTATATAGTGCCTTTCAATTTTATCTATCTATCTATCTATCTATCTATCTATCTATCTATCTATCTATCTATCTATCTATCTATCTATCTATCTATCTATCTATCTATTAATATAGACATACATAATATATATATATATAATATATATATATATATATATATATATATATATATATATATATATATATATATTCACTAAGCAGCTGACAGGGCACGCAAGACAACCATGGGATACGCACGACATAGCCACGCCCACCAACTCACAGAGCCCCGCCCGCCAACTCTAAGACCATGGGATACGACGACAGCTCACAGAGCCACACCCACCAACTCTAAGACCATGGGACGAGGACGCCTACTGACCCGCCCGCCCGCCCGCCTGACTGTTACCAGCATTCACCGCAATGTACTGGAGTGTAAAACTATCGCAGCTGCTAAGCTTTCAGCCACGTGACATTGAGCAATAACAGGTCTGTGATGCCCTTAGATGTCCAGGGCTGCACGCATGCTACACTGAATGGATCAACGTGTGTCTACCCGGCGCAGAGAGGTGTGGGTAAGCCGTTGAACCCCATTCATGATGGGGAATTGTTGAAATTGTTCCCCACGAACGAGGAATTCCCAGTACATGCGGGTCATAAGCTTGCACTGATTAAGTCTCTGCCCTTTGTACACACCGCCCGTCGCTACTACCGATTAGATGGTTTAGTGAGGTCCTCGGATCGGCCCTGCCACAGTCGCTCGCGGCCTCTGGCGGAGTGCCGAGAAGACGATCGAACTTGACTATCTAGAGGAAGTAAAAGTTGTAATTCCGTAGGTGAACCTGCGGAAGGATCATTACCGGTTGTGCCAACCCGTCAAAGGACGGTTAGGACCCGAAACCTCTCGGGCCCTCCCTGGGCGTCCTTCCCTTCTCTCCCCGTTCCGCCCTCCACGCCCGACCGCCGTCCAGCCCCGTACCTCGCTCAGTTTTCAGTCACGGACAATTGTATGCAGCTCTGAGGGGTAAAACCCAATGGACTTGTGACCACGCCCTGGGCTCTGCGAGCTCCGCCCTTTCTGGGCCGTCCACTGTAATTCAGCACCGGAGATTAAAAGGGCATTCAAGCTGAGGGACCAGTTGGAGGGTAAAGGGCAGATCTGTGACAACGAGAATAGAAAATGAAGTTGAATGTAGCCAATTTTCATTTTGTTATTATTATGTTTCATTTTATTGGCTCCAGCAGACCCCCGTGACCCTGTAGTTAGGATATAGCGGGTTGGATGATGGATGGATGTTTTATTTTGACATTAAACGGGGATTGCCAGGCTTGTTTTCTAATCTTTCCTCCTGTGTCTGACAGCATTTAGCTGAATTTATTTTGAATTCAGGGTTAACAAACTTTTGCCAACGCATCTTTTGACTTTTACTTCTGTTTAAGTGTTTAGGAGTTTAAGGGAATTTTTGCGAAACTTAAACAACAGTTTAAGAATGTCAAGTTTAAGAACCATGTTTTCTTAAACATTTAGGATTTGTGCACCAGTTTGCTTGTCCTGGTTCTGACTCATTACTGAAAGTTAAAAAGGTAAGAAATTTGTCAGTCAATGGTGCAGTCAGTCAATAGTTTTGATTTATTGATCTCACATCAATGCAAACTACATTAAGACGTTAAGTGTTTTGGAGTGATGACTACTACAGCAAGATTTTAAAAATGATTTCTTCAACTGACCACCTAACCAATCAATACTGTATAACATTTTTGCCATGTAATTACAGCTCAGAAATATTTCACATTATAGAGCAGCTTTCATTGATATGCAATCAATCATCAATCAATAAATCAGTCAATCGAGTATGAAAGAAGGCAGATAATCCATCAGTCAATCCAATAAATTGTTCCTCAATCAATAATATCTAAACGTCTTCTCAAAGCACAGATAATTGCAGACCATTTACCATCATGGCAGAGCTTTCATCGACACACAGAGTCAATTAATCAAGCAGGTGGCTAATTCGCCAGTCAAATCAACAGTCGCTCAGCCGACCGCTCGTTCAATCAATCAGCTCTTGTCAAGGGAGCCCTCACTTCAGACCATTTAATGGTATCACTCAGCTCACACACACAGGCCCTCTTAATATCTGAAGCATTGGAGATTTAAGTAGCTGACTCCGGGTCACACAGTGCATTACAGGTGAGCCCTTCCATCTCACATGCAGGCCCTTAACTTTACTTTTAAAGCCATGGCGTGTATAGCTGGTGCGTGTGTTTGTGTCTTGAATAATTGTATCTTTCAGTGTGTATTAACAAGCTATTAAAAATTCATTAGAGCCAGATGTGCAGAGATTTGTTGGCAGCCACATTAACACCACAAAACATACAGTATACTGTAGTAATGGGTTCAGCAACAGAATTGTTGGCACAATATTTTAGAAGGAAAAAAAAAGTAGGCATTAGTGATAACAGCCAGTTACTGACTGAACTTACACCAGTTTTAGGGTCACCAGGAGCCAACGCTGATATGGGGCACACGTCTAATATGGAGCACACTTAACATCAACTCATCCTGAATCAGCTTAAAGCTACCAACTGACCTAGCAGGTGGGTCCTTGGTATATGCGATTAGGTCCACTGGACCTGGAGAAACACATATAAAGACGAGGGGAGGATATGACCACCAAACAATGCTGTCAATGACTCCTAGATCTGTGGAGTCACGAGAGGGCACTGCTGACTAGTGTGCCACCATACTTAACTTTAATAGGACAAAAATACATGCATTTATTTAATACTAGCTGGCTTTGCCCGGCAGTGTTCATGGGGTATACTGTGAGATGGAAACCCGGGCATAAGCCACCCCAAACCCCGACACAAACACATAAGCACAGTTCCGGGTGCCAATAAAGGTTGGTTTATTAACCAAATTAATTTCAAATATGTCACAACAAGCACAAAAACACTGGTTTCTCTCTCTCTCTCTCTACAATAATTCTCTCTCACCACCCCATGCCCACCTCCAGTCAAGTGTTGCCTCTCTAACTCCCAGCTCCAACTCACCTGGATAAGGGAGTGCGGTCCCTTTGATTACAGACCCAGGAGTACTTCCAGTGCCGGGGCGATTGCTCGATGGAAGCACTTCGGGTCACAAGGAAGTCCATAATAATAGGGAGCTTGTCTCCCTGCAGCACCCTCTCGTGGCACCCAGTGACCCCAGCAGGGCTGCTCTGCTTGACTACATTTCCCGGCATGCCCTGCTGGATATCCCACTGGGCATGGATATCCGGGACTGCTGCCATCTAGCTTGCTGGGGGAATAAAAACTCCCCAGCAATATCTCTTCTTTTACATTGACGGTCCGTCCATCTCTTCCTTCTGGGTCTGATTCATGTTTCCTTCCCAGCCAGAATGCCCGTCCAGCCCATGTGACATCTACAACTGTTACCTGTTAATTAGATGTATCAGAAGTTCTGTGTAACTAATAATTGTCCTTTTTTTAAAAAGGGCTAATATTATTAGGTCACTGGAGCTCATTAGTTTTAAATATTCTCCATACAAATGCACATGACTACAATATCATTGCTTTTCCTTGTGACTGACCTTGGTTTTAATTGAAGGCCACTGCAAAACACAATTTTAGGGGAAACTGTTGCCATGCATGTGTGCCAGGATACCACCTTCCAGACTCTAACAAGGTGAGTAATACCACCCTAGAGTGAGAGGGGGCACCGCAGCCGACTGTATCTTTTTTTCTCTTCAGTATCTCTGAGAGGCCGACCAAGGAGGAAGCCTAGCCCCGCCCACAATGCCCAGCGAAGGCCCCGCCCCTTCCAGCCCAGACGCATTACAAGTGAGACGGTCCCGGAAAGTGGCCTCTCATTTAGCACAGAGCTCCTGTGATTTATTTAACTAATTCATGAGGCTCTTTGAAGCCCCTTTATTTTCTTTCAGCTGTCGTCCCAAATCATTTAAGTCCCCAAAATGCATGCTAGAGGGGAAAACTGTCAGGCCTGGTTAGTAACAAAGAGAAACAAAGAACTTAAAAGTGAAAAGGTTTTATCTCCACAAGAATGCTCTGTCAACAGTAAAGCCCCATAGAGCACATAAGAGCACATCACTAGGACTGGGCCTGCCAAGTCAGAGGTTTTCTTTCATTTAAAATTTTCTGTCTATTTAGTCATTCTGGTGTGTATTCAGAAAATAGTTAGTTAGTTTGGTCTAATGAACAAACAAATGAACAAACAAACGATCCATCAATCTATCTATCTATCTATCTATCTATCTATCTATCTATCTATCTATCTATCTATCTATCTATCTATCTATCTATCTATCTATCTATCTATCTATCTATCTATCTATCTATCTATCTATCTATCTATCTATCTATCTGTCTGTCTATAGTGATTTTAATGTTGCTCTCTCTGTCTATTGTCACAGTTGGCTGGGGGGGGGTGACCCGGCTGGGACGCCCCGGAGGACCGGAAGAGGGCTTACGCCCGCCCCAGACCACGTGGGGGCAACCACCCGGGTACAGAGCTTTGAAGCTCAACCCTGTAGGGGCCCGTGGTCACCGCCAGGGGGCGCCCCGATGTCTTGGGAGCCCTGGACCTCAGCATTTCCACCACACCCGGAAGTGCTGGGGGGAAGAGGAGCATGGACACCTGGAGTGCTTCCAGGTATGCAGCCGGCACTTCTGCCACACTGGGGAGTGCCGGTGGAAGACTGCTGGGAAGCACCTGGAGCACATTCGGGTGGCTATAAAAGGGGCTGCCTCCCCTTATACGGGGGACGAGAGTCGGGTGGAAGAAGGACAAGGTCTCTGGAGGAGGCAAGGAGGTGGCCTGAAGAAGTAAGGCATTCTGTTTGTGGTCAGGACTTTGGGGACTTTTTGGGGACTGTGGAGCACTTTTGTAAATATGACTTTGTGTAATAAATGTGTGTGGGGTGATTTCAACGTGTCCACCTGTCTGTGTCCAGGCCGTGTTCCACACTATCTAATATGTAGTGCCTTTTCTATCTATCTATCTATCTATCTATCTATCTATCTATCTATCTATCTATCTATCTATCTATCTATCTATCTATCTATCTATCTATCTATCTATCTATCTATCTATCTATCTATCTATCTATCTATCTATTATATAGTGCCTTTCATATCTATCTATCTATCTATCTATCTATCTATCTATCTATCTATCTATCTATCTATCTATCTATCTATCTATCTATCTATCTATCTATCTATCTATCTATCATATAGTGCCTTTCATATCTATCTATCTATCTATCTATCTATCTATCTATCTATCTATCTATCTATCTATCTATCTATCTATCTATCTATCTATCATATAGTGCCTTTCATATCTATCTATCTATCTATCTATCTATCTATCTATCTATCTATCTATCTATCTATCTATCTATCTATCTATCTATCTATCTATCTATCATATAGTGCCTTTCATATCTATCTATCTATCTATCTATCTATCTATCTATCTATCTATCTATCTATCTATCTATCTATCTATCTATCTATCTATCTATCTATCATATAGTGCCTTTCATATCTATCTATCTATCTATCTATCTATCTATCTATCTATCTATCTATCTATCTATCTATCTATCTATCTATCTATCTATCTATCTATCTATCTATCTATCATATAGTGCCTTTCATATCTATCTATCTATCTATCTATCTATCTATCTATCTATCTATCTATCTATCTATCTATCTATCTATCTATCTATCTATCTATCTATCTATCTATCATATAGTGCCTTTCATATCTATCTATCTATCTATCTATCTATCTATCATATAGTGCCTTTTATATCTATCTATCTATCTATCTATCTATCTATCTATCTATCTATCTATCTATCTATCTATCTATCTATCTATCTATCTACCTATCTATCTATCTATTATATAGTGCCTTTCATATCTATCTATCTATCTATCTATCTATCTATCTATCTATCTATCTATCTATCTATCTATCTATCTATCTATCTATCATATAGTGCCTTTCATATCTATCTATCTATCTATCTATCTATCTATCTATCTATCTATCTATCTATCTATCTATCTATCTATCTATCTATCTATCTATCTATCTATCTATCATATAGTGCCTTTCATATCTATCTATCTATCTATCTATCTATCTATCTATCTATCTATCTATCTATCTATCTATCTATCTATCTATCTATCTATCTATCTATCATATAGTGCCTTTCATATCTATCTATCTATCTATCTATCTATCTATCTATCTATCTATCTATCTATCTATCTATCTATCTATCTATCTATCTATCTATCTATCTATCTATCTATCTATCTATCTATCTATCTATCCTCTCTTGTTTGTTCATACAAACTAATTGTTCAGGCTCATGCCATTGCTTCAGACCTAAACGTTGATTTAAAACACTTTTTAGACATTTTGAAAAGATCACTGCATTAGAGAGCAGGGACATGTTACATAATTGGCAAACAAGAAAGTAAGCATTTCCTTGTATGCATGGCAGTTAACTTGAACCTGAGAGTGTACTACAATAACGCAGAACACTTTTCAGTCAAGTGCATGAAAAAATGTGTGTGGGACCTTAAAAGGAGTTATGATCATCTGCTCGTGTAGCATTCAAAGGGTTAACCTGAATTTGTTCATTACCAAGGCTATAAGAGAACAAAAAAGAAAAAAAAAAAAAAAGAAATCATCTGTCGACGGTCCGGTCTGCCACAATGTCCTTGTTTTGCTGTGTAGGTGTTTCTGCAATAACTTTGAAAAAATTGATTCGGGATCAGCAGTGTAGTCTATAAGCTTACTGACTGTGGGGTTACAGTGTCGTTTATGGGAAGCTTAATCTTTAAAATAATTTAATACGTTTACCTCCGATTATAGGATTTTATGCTTCCTTGTTTTCAACCACATTGTTTGAAAAAATCTTAGGTATCCTTTCCTATTTTTTACTGGTTTTATCCATTACAAGGTTGTAGTGGCAAAAAATGCAAGATGTGAATCTTTCCAAAAGTGGCTCATTGGATCGGACCATCGCAGGTCTGACATATCACTCCATGACAAATGACTGTGAGCACCCGCAATAAGAATAATCTGACTTTTGATTGGAGGACATTTTGGTTCATCTGGATGTACAGAAAACACATCATTGGGCTTTCATCCACCTTAATAAAAGGATAAATGTTTGTGCATCTCCCAGTGTGTCTATCCAATCGCTATGTTTCTGTCATTCCATAGATGATGTATCACAAACAACACTGCTTTTATGAATCCTATATCAAATGGAATATAACAGAGACTTATGGTGCACTGTAAATGTTAACACTGAGGTTTACAGTGACTGCTTAGATTTTAACCTAACTTAGATATGTAGTTCAGCTGGTAAGAATTATATTTCACTAACACTTTTACCCAAAGTTAAAATGCTGTTGCAAGGATCATTACTAGACCTAGGAAGTTTGACCACATAATAATAACATTATAATTATATTTTATAAGGATAATAATAATAATAATAATAATAATAATAATAATAAGAAGAAGAAGAAGAAGAAGAAGAAGAAGAAGAAGAAGAAGAAGAAGAAGAAGAAGAAGAAGAAGAAGAATACCGTCATTGACACAACTGGATAACTAGTTACCTGCACAGGTCAATGCTCCATGAGCTTGGCCTCCCAGTATCTGAACATTGGCAAAAAAAACAGCATGAAAAGGTCATCAAGATGGAGAACACCTGTTCCGAATAGCTGTTGACACCGATGGTACCATTACAGCCAACCTACTGGACATCATTCTCCATGACAGAAGCAAGAGGTGATGTAAACTCATTGACACAGCTGTCCCAGATGATGCAAATGTCTCAGTCAAAGAAGTAGAAAAACTCAAAAAATACAAAGACTTTGAGACTGAGATTTGCACATGTATGGAACACAAAAGCTTATGGGACTCCAGTCATAATCTGAGCACTTGGAACTGGAATCAAGATATCTAAAAATAGGTTGATGAACTGCCAAGTAGATTGAGTGGCACTTCGGTGCAGAAGATCTCCCTCCTCAGAACATCTCGCATACTTTGTAAAGTTCTTTCCATCAGACAAAAAGACCTAAGAAACCCAGTGGGTTGCCAATAAAAAGCAACCAGCATAAACTGAGGAATAAAGATAATAAAATAATAACCTCCTTGAATGTATCACCAGCTTTTTGTGGTAAAAAGAGTTGTGAGCTCAAGCTCAACCAGTAGGATCTAAAGCTTCTTGTAGGGCAAGTCAAGCCAGACAGGTACTTAGTAAGATAGCCTTTAACCAAAACTATGATTACTCATAACAAGTTTTATTCATACCACATCCTGTGTCACATGGGCAACAATAAGAAGTGAGTACCTCAGTGATCATTGAACAAACTGGAGTTGAAAAACATGCAACTGAGTTGGCATTCCCTGAAGATCAGCTTGGTCACCACACCAACAAGACTTAAATCAGCCCAAGCTGATAGGCCAGCACACCCAGTTCAAAGAGCAACCACAGTTAGACACAACAATAACAAAGTCAAGTGGGTCTATTATTTTACCCAGCATGACACCAAGTGGCCTACTAGATGTCTACATGAACATCAAGATGTAAGGATGGCTCACTAAGTTGGAGGTTAACCACCTAATAAAGGCAGTTAAGGGCAAAATTGACTCAAACAGGCAAGAAGGTGGAAACAGAACCAGAATAACATGTGGGGGCACCACATTCTAAACAACCACAAGGTCATGGAATAAAAAATAAAAGCAAAACATATTGAGTTGCAATCTATTCTAATCAAGGAACAAAAAGACATCAATGAAGACAAGTCAAACACACAAGTGAGCATCAAGAAGCTGCCAACATGACTCTGCATCACATTTGTAAGGATGAACACCTTCTCCTTATAGAGGACAACCAACTGATGCACAGTGGAGTCAGAAAGGATTCAGACCACTTCATGTTTTTCACATTTTGCTCTTTTGCAGCCTTAAGCTAAAATAATTTAAGTTAATATTTTCCCTTATCAAGCAACACTTCATACCCTAGAATGACAAATCAAAAACAGGATTATAGGAATATTTCCATTTTTTTTTTGATAAAAAACTAGGGGGCTCCGAACCTTGCTCACTTTGCTCGCCAACCCCCAGGGATGGGTACTGGGCGCCTGCTGTCTCGCAGCTAAGCCACTGAAAGGGCATTGGGGCGCACCTGCATTAGAGAAAGTGATTGCATTTAAAGAGATGGTATACACAGTAGAAGATGGTAAAGAGTTGGTATATAGAAGAGTATGAGGGACGCGAGACGAAGATGGTTTGGTCCTCAATTATTACAGATAGAAAATCTATTTAAAATACCAATGAATAATAAAATGTAGTAAAAAGAAAAAGTATAAAAGTAAAAGTAGATGTAAAAACATAAAACCTGATAAAATGTAACAAAAAGTAAATAAAAAATTCAATTACATTAATGCGTCGTCAAAAACAGTATTATTAATTACTTTATCCTCTAACTTACATTCTATAAACGTTGCTTTTTTGCATTTCTGTTCTCATATTGTTTGGGATATTTTTCTCTTTTTTGTTTATTGGACGATTCTTTTTGTTCTTTATTTTTCTTATATGCAGCTCTCTTTCTGTTCATTTTCTCTTTTTTTTGACGTTCATTATCAGTTCTTGTTGCTGTTTTTCATTTGCACTTTAAAATTCGATGTTCTTGAATAGATAATTTGTTTTTCTGCCTTGCTGTTATAACCAACTGTGTTGAAGAATGAGTTATTAGCACTGAAAGTCTTTCAGAGAGAGGATGTGCACAGTAGGAGTAATGATTGGGCGGGCGGTGCGGAGGGGAGTGGTCAAGGCTGACTAATGCGGACACGGCGGAAAACTTTTTCAATACAATAGAGAGAAAATCCTGAAATATCACATTGATATTCAGATCCTGGGCTATAATCTTGAAATATAACCCAGGTACATCCCATTCTATTGATCGTCATTGAAATGTTTCTACAACTTGTTTAGAGTCCACCTGTGGTCAATTCAATTGACTGCCCATGATTAGGAAAGGCACACACCTGTCTGTAGAAGGTCCTATAGTTGACAATGTGTATCAGAGCAAACACCAAGCCATGAGGTGAAATGAATTGCCTGTAGAGCTTAGAGACTGGATTGTGCATTAAGACCCAAATCTGAGGAAGGCTACAAAAAATCCTGCAGGTTCCCAAGAGGAGGCCTCTGTAATTCTTAAATAGAAGAAATTTGGAACAACCACAAGTCTTCCTAGAACTGAGAAACCATGGGAGAAAGGCCATGGCAAGCTAAGTGACCAAGAACCTGATGGTTACTCTGGATGAGCTCCAGAGAGCCTGTGTAGAGATGGAAGAAACTTCTAGAAACACAACTATCGCTGCAACCTTCCATCAATCTGGGTTTTCTAACAGAATAACCAGACAGAAGCCTCTCCTCAGTAAAAGACACATGGAAGCCCACTTATAGGCTATTAAAAACAACATTCTCTGGTATAATAAAACCAAGATAAATGTCATGTCTATAGAAAACCAGGCATCTCTCTTCATCATCAATACCATTCCAATGGTAAAGCATAGTGGTGGCAGCATTATGCTCAGAGGTTGCTTTTCAGTAGAGGGATCTGGGAGACTAACCATGGTTGAGGGAAAGCTAAATGGAGCAAAGTACTGAGATATCCTTATTGAAAACTTGCTCTAGAGCACTTTGCACCTCAGCCTGGGCCAAAGTGTGCCAACAGGAGTGGCTTAGGGTCAAATATGAATGTCCTTGATTTGTCCTGTCAGAGACTGGACTTGAATCCAATCGAACATCTCTATCCACTAATGGCCTCCATCCAACCTGAGAGAGTTTGAGAGGACCTGCAGAGGAGAATGGCAGAATTCCCCAAATCCAGGTGTGTGAATGTTGTTACATCATACCCAAGAAGACTCTGAGCTCCATCTAAGCCCTAAGTAAAGGATACTTGTGTCAAATGGACTTTAATTTTAAGGTGCTGGTTAGTGAGCATCAGTTACGGCACTACAGCCATGTGGTGCGATTCCCCGAGGGTGATCCAGCTCACAGGATCCTCATTGTTGAGGACTTGAGTGGCTGGACCAGGCCAAGGGGACATCCAGATAGAGGGTCATTTCTCGGAGGGTGGGCCTGGGGGGTTGCAAACCAGGATCCCGAGTTGTTTCATCGTGTGGTGGGTGCAGCAATGTGCTGTACCAGTGCATGCTCCCCAACTCGACCTGACCTGGTGCTGGTGCACAGGGTCCCACAATGTGTCCGAAGCAGAGGTACAATTTCAATTTCTTGTACCTCATAGAAGATAAGAGTCCGGATCTGTTCCTCAGGATGTGATAAGAGAAGATTAGCCAGTAAAAGTGACACACATTAAACATTTTTGGTACACACTCGCCAAATCCATTTCATATTTTTCAGAGCTGTAGATTCCTCTGGAAGCAATGAATGCCAGGTCACTGCAGGGCACACACAAACACATTTACTCAGTGGGGGGACAATTCAGAGTCATCCATAACCCTAACCTGCATGTACTGAGACTGTGAAAGAGGAGAGAAGTCAGGAGCACACGCTGATACATGACAAACCAACTCAGGATCCCAGATTAGGACCTGAGAGCAGCCATGCAACGGGTGACACCTCAGCACCTCACTAGTGCAGATCGAATGGAACAGTGTGAGTTTTTTATGGTGGCTGGAGTGCCAATTCTGCCACCAACCCCCAGGTTTTTCCCTTCTGGTTGGAGGGCCTACATGCAGGCTGGATGCAAATTAACGTCATACCCAAGATGGAGCAATTGCAGGTTAAGGGTCTTGCTTAAGGGCCCAATGAAGTAGAGTCACTTTTGGTGGCATTTACAGGATTTGAACCAGACTGTGAAAGGACAAAGAAAATGAGAGAGTCTATGAAAAAACCTGCACATATTGTATATGACTAGGCATAGCATTAGAATCCAGGACATCAGATCCACAAGGCAGCTTCTCTAACCAATTCCTGGCCTAGTCACACTTAATGAATTGTAAAATATAGCTGACTGTGCTGCCGTAACAGACTACTGGCATTACAGCTTCTCTTAGGATTGGTCGAAGGAGGCACCGCTATTCACTGGACTCTTTATGAACATTTGCCCTGATTCAATATGATAAAACACTTGACAAGTAAAACGAATAGTTCTTAAAAATAAAAGCTACATAGTTCAATTCTGACAGCTATTGATGCTAAATCTTATTTTTTTAGTGTTGTTACAATAACAAAAGCTTCATACTGCAAGATATTGTTCCTTGGCTCAGCATTTGCTCTCGGGACACCATTAGTGCTTCATGTCCTCCACCACTGTAGTACAAAGCAGGATGTCGGCTTTATTAGTCAAGAGCAGAAAAAGAAAAATGATGAGTCCAGCAAATGACTTTCCCTAAATAAAGCAGTGATTCTGAAATTTTTGCCATATCACAATGCTACAACTTTCTACACATGCAGTATATACATGAATGGCATGATGGTATTGCTGCTACCTTGCAACAAGGGGACTGGGGTTCAAATTTCGGGTTCTGCCTGTACGGAGCTTGCATGTTCTCTTGTTGTCTGCGTAGATATCCTCTGGGTACTCCAGTGTCCTCAAACAGTTCAAAAGTATGCAGGTTAGGTGGACTGGTGATTCTAAATTGGCCCCTGATATGTATGTGTGTTCTTCATGAAATGGCATGGCTTCCTGTTCAGAGCTTGTTTCAGGCTTTATTGTAGATAGATAGATAGATAGATAGATAGATAGATAGATAGATAGATAGATAGATAGATAGATAGATAGATAGATAGATAGATAGATAGATAGATAGATAGATAGATAGATAGATAGATAGATAGATACTTTATTAATCCCAAAGGGAAATTCACATTCTCCAGCAGAAGCATGATACTGATACAATAAACAATATTAAATTAAAGATTGATAATAATGCAGGTAAAAAAAAACAGACAATAACTTTGTATAGTGACTGGCGGTAGGGAACCAGAGTGAAGCGTCAAGAATTGTTGGGGTACGAACCCGGTAGCCCCATTTAATTTTTCTAATGAAAAAGCAGAAAGGGTGCATCAGAAAAGACAACCCACACAGAATTCTCTGCAGTTATCTTTAGTTCTCATATCTCATACAAAAGTTAACTCGATATCGAGTCCTTGTCGAGAATGAGATGCCACTTTCCTGGGGCTGTTCCATTTTATGCCATCCTGACCATAAAAGTTCAAGGACTTCTCTGAGCATCATGGTCAGGATTGGATGCCCTAACTGGTCATCATCTCTGAGCTGTGGGGGAAAGATAAGATACTGTTAGTGACAAAGCCCCCTCTTGTTACACAGTGGTATCACTTACCTTAATCAAACCTGGAAGATGATACCTTGTCGCAAATGTGTGAGAATATATGTTTATTTTGTCATGTGCATGTGCAAGACAGACAGCTTAACACTAGAATTCCTGAAGCCTACAAAAAAATTTGTAAGCCTGGCCCTCCTTAAGTCCCTTCTCACCTCTCAGTCAGCGTCTTTTGTTTTGTAAATGTGTCGATCAGCACAAGCAGCAAGCAGCCTGATGTCCCATCCCCACATTGACGGAGCTCAACTCTCCCAGCTCAAGCCAAGGCTCCTTATCTATGTGTGAGTTGCCTGGAGTTGTTTGGGGTAAATAATACCATATATCGTTATTTACAAAACATGCATTTCATGTGTGTTCCGTGCCTACAATGATCTGGGTAAGTGTAGGATGAAAGGAAATAAATGTGAGGCAAGAAATGTTGAACACATACCTAAAGCAGAAACCTTATCCATGTTATACTAATAATGATGTGAAGTGTATGATGTGTGAAGACTTTAGTCCAAATATCAAATAAACACGTGTGCTTTTATTCAAGAATATAACCAAAGAAAAAAAAACATTTGATTTCCATGTGGCTGTCAATGAGTTAAAAACCCAAGCTCAAATATCAATTGACAAGGAGTTTACACGTATTCTTGAATGGTGCACAGGTAAGAACTGCTGCCTTAAAACTCGGAGGTCCCGCGGAGGACCAGGGGTTGGCGCTGCATACATGGCACTGTGTAGACCTGAGAATTGGCCTTCTTTTCTATTGCTCTGTAGAACAAAAGATTGACAGCCACTCCATCACTAACGTTACTTCTGCGTCTGTACACCTGGATCCTCCGACTCCTGCTACTTGAACTCTTAACGTGGAAATCGGCCATCCATCTTGTTTCAGTTCTTATTCAGAACTCCAGTCTGAACAGACTACTCTGCATTTACTGTGTGTTTTCTTTGTTTTTGCAATCCCAATCATAGGGGGTCACCAAGGTGTTGCCCAAACACTTTACCTTTGTTTCTGTGCTATTTTAAAATATATTTATAGAAATTTGCCTGGTATTCACAAACCACCAAGTCGTTCAGTACAATAAATACAGTATGTGGCTGGAATGTGGGTGTAAGGGAAAAGCTTACGGCAGGAATTTGTAAAGTGCTTCAGACTATGCCTATCTGTTTAAGGCACTCTGTAAAATTTGGAACTAAAATAGTTACCAAGGAAACAAATAAATAAAGACAAATTAATACTTTTGAGTTCTTTATAATAATTTTCATATAAGAAGTCCTAATCAATGACTTCTAAGACTTTTAATGTTTCTAACTACTTTGGGACCTTTAGAGAAAGGTGCGTTTAAAGGACATCCCATTTATCTCTATGTTGATTGCTTCTTGACTGTGTTATGCAAATGAACCCTTTTTACATAAGATCACTGCTTTGTTACAGTACTCAATCTTGTCATAGGGAACTCAGCTGCTCACATGGCAGGACATTGATATTTATTGGTGACTTACTTAGGAATTTCCTCTAGCATATTTGGTGCCAGAAACTCTGAATGCTTGCCAGACTCACCAAGACCTTTTGCCTGGCTGGATGTAACTAGCTGGTCAGGACCCATGGATATTTCAGGTGGCTTATATTTAAGCATCATTTTGTGTTTTGCAGGTTTCACTTGTTGTAGTCCCTTGTAACTGATAGGGCTTAGATATAGGAGAGTAATAAGAGTGTTAGACAAGGCTTAGATAAAAAGAGTTAAAAAGAATACTCTACTCCAGTCAGAGTAGGCCTGCAGCAGGGATCTTCTTTATATCCCGACCTCTTTGATCTGGTCATGGATGTGTTGAGTCATAGGATAAAAGACCATTCCCCCTGGTGCAGGCTTTTTGCTGGTGACATTGTGTTGTGTGGCACCAGAAAAGAGAAAATGGAAAGGAAGTTAGAAAAGTGGAGAAGGGCTTTGGAAATAGAGGACTAAATTGGAAGAACACAGAATATATGAGGTTCAATGATGATCAGAATTCAGAAGTTAGCCCACAGGAAGAGGATACATTTAAATATCTACAGGGTGGTCCAGATCTAATTATGCAACTGTTCAACTGACAACCGTCTCCCCGCCATTTTGGAATGCAGGGCAGGTGCTGCCATCTATTAGCAACACAAAGAATTTTAAGTGAAATCTCTATGTGCAGGGCAGGTGCTGTGAATTCTCTATGTAATAAACTTAATAAGTTATAACGTAATGAAAATAGCATAATTAAATCTGGACCACCCTATAGAATCAGTGGTAGCCCTAGATGGAAAATTAGATGCAGAAATAACCCATAGAGTGCACTGTGGATGGAACAATTAGAAGAAGGTATCAGGAGTATTGAGTGATCAAAGAATTAAGGCAAAGGTTAAAGGTGAGGTTTTTAAGACAGTGGTAGAACCAGCAATGATGTACAGAGCTGAGACATGGGCAGTAAAGACAGCACACTTCTCCTCAAGTTATATGTAGCACAATGAGAATGTTGAGATGGATGTGTGGAGTTACAAAAAGGACAGAATAAGAAATGAGACAATCAAAGACACAACAAAAGTGTGAGAGTACCGTATATACTCATGGATAAGTTCTCCCGCGGATAAGTCGGAACTTGATTTTACAGTGCAATTTCTGGTATTTTATAATGTCGGTCGTATAAGTCGAATGTGGAAAACTCACGCCATTGGTCCAAGGGATTATGATCTTCTAACACCCATGTGAGAGAGTAACCACGAAGCACACTGCCTTTTTTCCTATGTGGGTGCGGCAATGCACTGTATCAGCGTGTGCTCCTAACCTCTCTCCCTTTCTATTGTGCCTATGTGACCACACGGTAATGCCCAAACAATTCCAAAGCAATGTTTGCACTGTTTTGTGTTTTTGTATCTCACACCCTCATACACCTTTATCGTAAGAGGATCCCTTATCTACGATGGAGCGTTCAATCAGAAGAAAATATGAAGCTGGTTTTAAATTAAAAGTTATTGAAGTGGTGAAAGAAATTGGTAACTGCGCTGCTGCAACAAAATTTGACACGTCTGAGAAACTGGTGCGAGATTGGAGGAGGCAAGAAGATGTAAAAAAAAAAAATTTAAGTGTCACATTTTTGAATGGGCGTATAATTCGGGGTCTGATTTTATGATCGATTTTTTGGATTTCAAGACCCGACTTATATGTGAGCATATACGATATCTAAGAAAGTACGGAAAAGTAGTTTGAAATGGTATGGTCATGTGATGAGGACAGACAATGAATAGCTGGGCAAAAGAGCGATGGGAATGGAAGTGCAGGGGAAGAGGAAAACAAAGGAGGCCAAAGCAGGGGTGGATGGATAAAATAAAAGAAGATCTGAAGGAAAAGGGATTGACTGGGGAGGAGGTGAAGAAGCGAGCTGTATGGAGAAGGAGAAAGAAAAAGAAGAAGAAAGAGAGTTAAAAAGGATAAAAGGAATAAATAATATGAGTCGACGTGACACCTCTCTTCTGCCTTATAAAGGGGTAATTTTATTTATTTATTTATTTTGCAAAACTGCATGGGCATTTTGCTGGTAATCTAATTGAGGACAGATTTACTCCTAGATGCAGAGAATGGAAACACATACACTGGCATATTCAAAACAAGAGTCATGTAAAACTCACGAGGCAGCACTTTGAAGACGCACAAATTACAAAGAATGACATGACTGTTGTCAAAGATGCTAATTACAATGTTTGCTGTTATACAATGTCACTATTTAACACTATAACAGATATTATTTGGGTGTTTGTGCCTCGTGATGAGCTGGTATCTTATACATACCATCAAAAGGTAGACAGTCAGTTTATGTTCACAATTTGTAACAGAATTTAAATTAGTGTTAAAAGAAATACACTTAAATTAGACAATCAAAAAAAAGACAAAAGTTTCTGTTGGAATGACTGGACTTCAAAAACAACTTTTGTTAAATAAACTAGGGGGCTTTGCTCGACACCATACCAGCGCTACGACCCCATTATAAAGAGAGGAGCTGAACGCACCTCAAGGAAATGCCGTCGCTCCTCTGAAACCCCCTCTTAAACGGTGATACAATGGGAAACAAATAGAGGTTTTTTTTACCTCCTCTTTGCTCGATCAGCTGCTGGATTTATGTGATCTGAATCTCGCTTGGCGCTTTGAATATTTAAAAGCTTGTACAGCAGCTGTCCTTTTGCCTCACTGCCTTGTCTCTCTTCTACCCCAGACATCCTCAAACAGTATTCAATCTCTTCTCGCTGTTCTGTTATTTCACCGAGTAATATTTTCCGTTTGTTTGCGCTAATGCGATCTTTACTGTCATTTTTTTTGAGACTTTCGAATTTTCCTACTTCCATTATCTCCAGCCTTCTCTGCATGTGTATCACGCCAACGTTTTTGAATTCTTTACGACATTCTACTTTGTCTTTTTCTGGCCCCGGGTGTGGTTAAACCTCTTGGCACAAAGGCTAGTCTCGCAGGAAGGGCTGATTATTACTTTCTTTATTTTCAGAATTTGCACATAGATTATTTTTGTTCTTTTTTTGCTTTCTTTTTTGCATTCTTTTCTCTCCAACACTTTTGAGTCTCTTTTCGACGTGCTGCTCTTTCTTCTTTACTTAGTTGTTGACGTGTCATCTAGAACGTATAAAATTTTTCAGATCTGATTGCACAGGAAGTGGGTCTGCCAAAAGCATTCCACTAACTGAGAGGTTAGATGACCGTGGTCTTGTTTGAAAATGGTTGTAAGTAGGGCGTGACTTGGAAAAGTCACCATCTCATGGGACTTGCTTCCAAAGGTTGTAAATATGATGTGACTTGACCGTCTCACAGGACGTGAAAGTGTCTCTCTGTCTCTCTTCAAAAGATCACGTCTCATCGCAGGAAAAAAAAGTCTTGTCTCGTCCCAAGATTTTTTATAATAGAGAGATATATTTACGACTGTTGTCATTTCTAGGGCTATTTCTTGTTTTGTGCCTGGTACTGCTGGGATACGATAGGCCCACTGTGAGCCTGAACTGAATTGAATGGCTTTGAGAATGAACAATATATGTTTATGTGCTGTACATGTATGTATGTATTGCACTGTTCATAAAGTACCTGGAGTTGTGTTGCACATGCAAGCGTAGGGAATATCTAAAGTTGTGTCAGTAAGGGATTTCAAGTACACATTATTTCTGATACACTTAACTTTGTCATATTAACTAAATGAGTTATTCCAAGTCTGTTTAAACTGGTAATTTATTGTGACCCAATGAAATGTGTCAGGAAATACATGTAAAGTTTCTGTTTCCGTTTCCTTAAGAATGAAGGAGAACAGCCTGGAAGACTAGAGACGTCATTTCTGTTCCCTCCATCATTAACTTTGCCTTTTCCACTTCCGCCACTATAAAGATCACAAACGGACAGGAAGTCCCCATTCAGCTTAACGGAGACACATCTCTACTGCTTGAAGAGCTATAATTCTTAGTCCTGGGCTGGTTTAACTTTGCTTTCTTTCCCATCTTTCCACAACCCAGTTATTAAATGTGATATTTACTGAAAGCCCAAACCTTCTTCTTTTCTTCATTTCACAGCTGCATGCGATACTCCCGTGCCTGCAGCCAGTGGGCTCACGTCCTCCAATAAGGTATCTTGTAAGCGTGGATGGACTAGGGCAAGTGAGGCGATAGTCTCATTACACATTAAAAAAAAAGTTAAAACGGAGATACAAATCAATTCCATCTTCACAAGGTCCCTTTCACGAGTTACCTTTTGTCTCCTCGGCTCCCCATCATTCAGCATACTTGACGTGCCCCACAACTCGGTGTCCTCGGCTCTTCCTCTCTGCCACGTCCTGTGGTACCCGCCATGAGTCAGAGTGAGCCCGGGATCTCCTCTACTATTTACTGCAGGGCAGCAGGATTGATCATTTTCTCTAGAATGGCACTCCAGGAAATTTCTACCAGACTGGACCATATAGCCAAGCGCTATTTCTCTGATTCATTCTCTTTTTCTTACTCTTTTCTCTTACTTTGATTCTTTCCCTTCTCCATGTACTCAGTCACTTTATACTTTTAGTGTAGGGGCTGCACTGCTTGCCACCCCTGGCAGTATGAATGAGGGGCAGTTACACTGATCTCCCAATTGCTCGTACACACTAATTACCCGGTTCATTTACATGTACTACTTATTTGTCTGATGTCTTTATTCAAGGCGACTTACAACATTTATGATACAATTGGTTCCATTTCTTTTGTTTTAATCCAAATGGAGCAAAGGCAGGTCAAGTGAGTTGCTCAGGGTCACATGGTGCCAGTAGCAAGGTCGACAGCCTTAACCACTAGACTTGCACTTTCCCCCATTAACTGCTCTGGGTTTCATTAATTGTCATACCTACACTCACAAATCCGTGTACCACCTATTAATTTAAAAACTGCACCAGCCATTTTGCCCATGGGGTCA
The DNA here is from genome assembly GCF_900747795.2 of Erpetoichthys calabaricus. NCBI lineage: Eukaryota > Metazoa > Chordata > Cladistia > Polypteriformes > Polypteridae > Erpetoichthys > Erpetoichthys calabaricus. The sequence goes on from NC_041402.2 coordinate 20,778,383, forward strand.
CGACACGGACTATTAGACTGCAATTAATGTAATGTGATATTATTATCAAATTTTTATTATTATTACTAGACATTAAGCCCGTTACAATAACGGGCGCTATAATAGTAGTGCATAAACATTAGTAGGAACAGGCTATATTAAATGGCAAAGGACCGTCTATTTTCTATTACAGTAATACTGGCTTGTATGTGGCTGTAATATGCGTCACTGTAGATAGATAGATAGATAGATAGATAGATAGATAGATAGATAGATAGATAGATAGATAGATAGATAGATAGATAGATAGATAGATAGATAGATAGATAGATAGATAGATAGATAGATAGATAGATATTGTGTGCCTTTAATTTTCTCTCACAGTAATACGTCTCTCCAGCAAGTATTTTAATCTGTGCTGGAGTGCAGCTGATTATTGTACTGTATGTATTGTGTCTCCCCAGCAATGGATTTTATGTGCGCGAAAATAAATCTACTTTTAAAAGTCATCCTATTGTAATATCATGAAAATTCGTATATTTAGGAAAACACTTTACACTTTACTGGGCCAAGTTTGTTAATCGCAAATCTGACATCCTCAGAGAGAACACTTGCACAACAACAAACACTAATCCCACCTCTTTGGGGAAGCTGGTCTCCGCGTCTCAGTACCCGATTGGATTTTTCGTGCATTATGTTTTAGGTTTTAGCTCATTTACCGAAATCCGATTGGATCGGCTGTGTGATATTTGATAGGTCCCGCCCTCTCTGTCTTGTGTGACGCGTCAGGCGGCCTTTGAAGCATCGCAACGTGCCCCGCGCATGCGCACTTCACCAGAAGACACACACACACGGACACATGGACACACACAGGGATTTTATTAAAGAGGATTATGGTGACTGATGCATAGCTTAGCCTACATACTGGTGCTAAACTGGCTCAGTGGGAATGGCTGTTGGCATATGGGTTAGTGTGCCCTGCACTGAACGGGCACCCCATCCAGTGTTGGTGCCAAGATAAGCTCCTGCTCCCCGTGCTCTCATAATCAACTGAGCAGACACGGCAAATGGACAGATAAATAGAAAAATCCTCCAGTTTCATTAAAACTGCAAAACTCATGAGTATTAAGTAAAATGTTCAAAAAGACAACATGTGGTATTGAAATAAGTTTTTTTTCTCTCTCTCTCTCCTAAAAGCAAAATAAGTTACTCTGCAGGTGGCCTGTGCCATTCAAAGGAATTTCATTTAAATGGCTTGAATGAACGGGATTACCTGCTGGCAAACTCCATCTCCTCTTATTTTATTTATTTATTTAAAAAAAGGAGCTGAAGAAAAACCTACAAAGAATACCCAAGAAGACATTTGCAGTAAAAATCAAATTAAGTCAATAATAACTGCAATATAAATGAAATGCCCTGTTTTCTAAGAAGAGAACGCCCATCAGCCCTGGAAACCTGAGGGAAGAAGAAGAAGAAGAAGAAGCAAGTCCAAGCCACGGCGCGTCTGGCCGTCTAGCAGGAGGCAGCCTTGGCTTTACTGCCCTCCGCCAACCTTTACAGTTTATCTCTACTTAACCCCGGCCAGCGTATATGCTAAGGGGATAATGCCAACAGCGCTGGTGGTGAGGCAAGATTCAACTCTGGAATGGCTGCCCACCGTGCCATTCACATTCACTTCTGGATGCTATGAAAAACTCCCGTGCAAAAAAGAGCAATTCAAATAAACTAGAAATAAGGCAAAAAACAAATCTGCTGTAAAAGTAGCTCAGTGGCACAGCAGTTACTTCTGATGTCTCACAGCTTCAAAATTCAAGACCTGGTCCGTTAACCAAAACACACACACACCAACATGGGGTAATTTAGAGTTGCCATGTAATGTGATCTACACATCCTGGGATTTAGGAGGAAAGTGGAGTTCCTGTACAAAGGCAAATTCAGCACGGCTGGGATTTGAACCTGAAGCTGTGAGGCAGTGGTGCCCCCCACTCACCAGCACTGAGAATGAACTAAAGAAAATACATTACAAAAAACAGACAGCATTCAGTAGTTCATGTTGACCTATACACAGCACACATACAAGTGAACTACGGTGGGTTGGCACCCTGCCCGGGACTGTTTCCTGCCTTGTGCCCTGTGTTGGCTGGGATTGGCTCCAGCAGACCCCTGTGACCCTGTGTTCAGATTCAGCGGGTTGGAAAATGGATGGACATACAAGTGAAATTAGTAGATGATCGACTGGGGTTACAGATGTCAAAGAAATGGGGAAGTGCTGAACTACAGTAGCCATCAATCCTGCTCAGAGTATGGGGTTTGGGGCATTCTGCCATGGTGTACATAATAAAGAGTATAAAATGGAAAATAGGGTCACCCTAGGACCCCAGCAGAACAAAACACTCCTTTGCACAGGGTGTTATGGTGTTATCCTCCTTTTAACATATAAAGCATTAAATGGCCAAGGTCCGGCTTACTTATCTGAACTTATCATGACTTACAAACCACAGCGCACATTAAGATCTCAAGATGCCGGTCTGCTTATGATTCCAAGGATTAATAAAATAACAATGGGAGGTCGAGCTTTTAGTTACAGGGCCCCTAAACTGTGGAATGGTCTGCCTGCTACTATAAGAGATACCCCTTTGGTCTCAGCTTTTAAATCCCGGCTGAAGACTCACTACTTCAGTTTAGCACACCCTGACTAGAGCTGCTGATTAACTGTACAGACTGCATCTCTGTTGTCAGTCATTAGCACTAAAACATAAGTAACATGATAGTTAGAATTGGATACTAACCCTCACCTCTTCTGTTTCTCTTCTCGGTACTCAAATGTGGCACTTGGTGCCACGGCCCACCTGCCAAGTTGTTTTGCATGCCTAAGGTAAAGTCATTCCTGATGGAGGATCACAGGAATTGTGGGAAAGAGGGGTCCTTTCATCGGATTGGCTGGCCCAGCGCTGTTTCAGCCGTGCAATGGCCAAATGGGGGAGGCAGCTTGATGGATGAGGTCTCCAGGACTCTAAAATCCAAATCATATTATGTGATATCATCTACTGTTGAATTCTACTCCGTACTTCTAAAATTTTTATTTTTATACTGTATTGAGGATTTGTTCTGTTCTGTGTATTGTATTGTATTGTATTGACCCCCTTCTTTTTGACACCCACTGCACGCCCAACCTACCTGGAAAGGGGTCTCTCTTTGAACTGCCTTTCCCAAAGTTTCTTCCATTTTTTCCTCACTAGGGTTTTTTTGGGAGTTTTTCCTCGTCTTCTTAGAGAGTCAAGGCTGGGGGGCTGTCAAGAGACAGGGCCTGTTAAAGCCCATTGCGGCACTTCTTGTGTGATTTTGGGCTATACAAAAATAAATTGTATTGTATTGTATTGTATTGTATTGTATTGTATTGTATTGTATGGCGCCTGAGGAGGTGCACGTGTAGTTTTACTGCCAAAACATCCTATAAAGAGAAGAGAGAGGTAAGCAAAAGAGAGAAGATGGGAATATTGGCTTTTATTTTGAAGAAACTGGAGTAATAATCTGAGAAAACAGGAATATGAAGAGTCATCCGATGCATGGAAAGGAACTGCAGATGTGCAGTGCCTTCCCATAGAGGACATCTGTGTTCACAAAGCAGTCCAGTCTATCATCAAGATCTGAATATCCACCCAGATATTTATAAGTCTGCACCACCTCAATGTACTCCCCTTGGATGTTAACAGGCTGAAAGGGGGAGCTTAGACCTGCGGAAATCCACAGTCATCTCCTTGGTCTTCATCACATTCAGAACCAAGCAGTTCTTATTGCTCCAGTCACTGAAAGCTTCAATCAGATCCCTGTGTTCACCTTCTTGCCCATTCCTTATAGACACCGTAATAGTTGTATCATCTGAATGGGGAAAAAATCTGACTTACCGTATATTTAAAGTCTGCAGTTGTGGTCAAAAGTTTTGAGAATGACACAAATATTAATTTTCACAAAGTCTGCTGCCTCACTTTTCATGATGGCAATTTGTATCTACTCCAGAATGTTCTGAAGAGTGATCAGATGAATTTCAGTTAATTGCAAAGTCCCTCTTTGACATGAAAATGAACTTACTCCTAAAAAAACCATGTCCACTGCATGTCAGCCCTGCCTGAAAAGGACCTGCTGATATCATCTCAGTGATCCTCTCGTTAACACTGGTGAGAGTGTTGACAAGGACAAGGCTGGAGACCACTCTGTCATGCTGATTGAGTTAGAATAGAGAGGTTCAAGTGCTGTGTAGAAGGCTTCAGGGCGCCCACGAAAGTCCAGCAAGTGCCAGGACCATCTCCTAATGTTGATTCAGCTGCGGGCACCACCAGTGCAAAGCTTGCTCAGGAATGGCAGCAGGCAGGTGTGAGTGCATCTGCACATTCACTGAGGTGAAGACTTTTGGAGGAAGGCCTGGTGGGTTTCAAGAAAGTCAGCAAAGAACCCATTCATATGTGGGGTTGCTTCTCAGCCAAGGCAGTGGGCTCACTCACAATTTTACCTAACAACACAGCCATGAATAAAGAATGGGACCAAAACATCTTCTGAGAGCAACTTTTCCAAACTATCTAAGAACAGTTTGATGACGAACAATGCTTTTTTCAACATGATGGAGCATCGGGCCATAAGTGACAACGTGGCTTGGGGAACAAAACATCAAAATTTTGGGTCCATGGCCAGGAAACTCCCCAGACCTTTTCCATTGAGAACTTGTGGTCAATCCTCAAGAGGCGGGTGGACAAACAAAAACCCACCAATTCTGACAAACTCCAAGCCTTGATTATGCAAGAATGGGCTGCTATCAGTTAGGAGTTGGCCCAGAAGTTGATTGACACCCTACCAGGGTGAATTGCAGAGGTATTGAAAAAGAAAGAAGGGCGAACACTGCATATATGGACTCTTTGCATAAACTTAATGTAATCTATACTAATAAAAGGCAAAGCCCTCACTGACTCACTCATCACTAATTCTCCAACTTCTTGTGTAGGTAGAAGGCTGAAATTTGGCAGGTTCATTCCTTACAGCTTACTTACAAAATTAAGCAGGTTTCATTTCGAAATTCTACGCGTAATGGTCATAACGGATGACAACGTCCGCCATGTTAAACTTTCTTATTTATGGCCCCATCTTCATGAAATTTGGTAGGCGGCTTCCCTGCGCTAACCGAAATCGATGTACGTACTTATTTCGGTGGTATGACAGCACTGTCGACCGCCATATTGAACTTTCCAACGGTCTTTGTTACTTATGGGCCCATCTTCAAGAAATTTGGTACGCGGGTTCCCAACGCTAACTGAATCCTACTTTCGTACATATATATGTCCATAGCCTGCAGCTCGGTTGCCATGTGAGGCAGCGTTGGGTCCCCCATCCCCACGCCTCCCACGTAGTTGGCTGCCTGCCTATATAAGGCCGTCCATTGCTCCGGTCTCTTCATTCCCTTCCTTGCTTTGCCACGGTATTCACGTCTCCCTGCTGATAACTGCAGCCTTTTTATTTAATCCACGGCTTCCCTGCTGTTTTATTGTTCGTTTATTATGATTATAGTTATTGTGTAGGTATTTTAGGCTTATTTTACATTGTTCAGGTACGCATTTCCTTTATCGTTCCAACCGTACCCCCATTAACATGTCTATCGAGGTGATCACCATCGATCAAAGAACTGTCACTTACTGAGTGGTTTCCATGCCTGGAGATGGCGACTGCCTTTTCCATTCTCTGTGTTACATATTGCACGGCCATATCAGACTCACTCTTACTATCCGGAGGAACATTGTGTCTTATGTATTGAATAACTGGGACAGGTTCAAGGTGTGGACTGATGACGATACAGGAGATAATTATACTACACAGGAGCACTAGAAGAGTGAAATGCTTAAGCCCTTCACCTATGGTTCTGCATGTGAGTTAATGGCTGCCGCTAAATTATTCGTTGTCGCTTTCAAGTGTACTGAAATGGCCAAATATTTTACACCTTTGGACAACCGCCAATGCCTCTTAAACATCTTAGATTCACAGGTGACGATTTGAGTAGTGGACACTTTGATGTTTATGAATGTTTAAATTCTCAAAAGCTGAATGCGAAGTTATCGATGAAACCCATTTCAATTCAAACGCCTCCAATTTCCAGTAAGGCTCTGCTTCGCAATGACAATTAATAAGTCTTAGGGACAGACCCTACAAAAGGTTGGCATTGATTTGAGGTAAGATTGCTTTTCACATGGCCAACTATACGTTTCATGCTCAAGTGTAAGCTCAGCGCACAGCTTGGTCATATTACAACCGGAGGGCCGAACTGACAACATGGTATACAAAGAGATCCTTAACAAATAATTATTGGTATATTTTCCCTCAGTTTAAAAAGGTTTACTTTCTTCTTAATAAAAATTTTAAAGCAGTACTTCGCCGATGCAAAGCCCGGGTGTTTTGCTAGTTGTCAATAAAAGCCTTTAAAACTTTTGAAATGCTTGTAATTTTACTTCAATATACCACAGAAACTTCTGACAAAAAGATCTAAAAACACTGAAGCAGCAAACTTTGTGAAAACCAATACTTGTGTCATTCTCCAAACCTTTGGCCATGACTGTACCGTGTCTAATGTGAATATAATGTGCCCTGATAAAACCTGATTGGAGAATCCCTAGTGTCACATGACCTCATTAGCGGGGTGAGGATGGAGCAGACACAACTTGATGTTCTCCCTGTCTAATCCAATTCAGGGCAGCTGAGTCCCCACACCGTAAAGAGCAAGGTGGCAATCCACTCAAGGCCAATTGAAATCCTCACTGATACTTTGCACTTCTTATGTGGAGGAAAACCACAAACAGACACAGAGAGAACGTGCAAAATCTATACAGGCAACAATTGGGCATAGGATTCAAACACATGTTGCTGGAGGCGTGAAGCAGCAGCGATATCTGCTATGCCACCATGCCATCCACGGAGCCATACATTCTGTTTATTTTTATTATTTTTTTCACTTTGTAAGGAAGTAGCTTTGAGTACAATGCAAATGCTGCTAAAATACAATAATTGCCCTGTGTCTGCATTTTCAAGAGCGAGCGGAACTCTCTCTCTCATCACAGCGTTGCGACTAAAGCAATGTCACTGCTGATCTGGGTATGAATATTTTATTAGTGCTACTTCTCACCTAGAGAGGAGAACAGTTTTCTCCCAAGTTGGCTCCACTTCAAGCCTGATTCTCTTTAATTAGATCACTCGCATCAGTGGCTGCAGCAGATGTATGAGCTGTTTAGGTTGTTTATTCCTTCTGTTTATTTTCTCAAGTGTCTGCCCTCCTTTCTGCAGATAAATGGTAGAAATGTGCCCGTGGAAAGGGCTGTGAATGCAAAGTGGATGATTGTGTATAACGCGAGGCCCGAAACAAGATGATTCTGAACGAAATGTGCCGAGTGACAGCCTTTGCACACTCGAAACGTGGCTCTGAAGAGGTCTCTTCTGCAGGAGTTGCAAGACTGCCAACAAAAGCAATCACTGCCTTCAATGCTCACTTGGCATCTAAAGCTCAAGGCACACAGGCAAGGAGAAGGACAGAGTCAATGGCAATTGCAAAATTGCTGCAGGCGAGTCTGAAGCACACAAAGCCATTACTTATGCAGGAGTTCAGACTGTACAGAGAAGACAGATGCTTGAATTGTGCGTGTCTTAGAAAAGTGTGACTACCTTGAAGTCTTAAATTTGTACCAGTGGGGCGGATGCTTCACTTATTCACAAGAGAAAAAAAAGGCATCTGTCTTTGAATACAGAGTGAATGCTGGGTAAGATCATCCACCTGTCTGCACATTCATTTCTATAACAGGGCTATGAGTGTTGAACTCAATCCTCGAAGCATCAGGAGCAAAGCAGAATTCAATGCCTGAGCATCACAAGGCACTTTTAGTCCCACATCTATAAAACTCAGCTTAATATTATATTAGGTGACTTAATAAATCAGTGTTCATTACAATTATACACTTATATAGTGTGGCAAGCGGCTGGGGGTGGCACCCAGCCGGGATGCCCGGAAGGGCTGGAGGAGGGCTCCTGACCACGAGGAGGCGACCGCCCTGGTGGCTTTGGGGACCACGGGAAAACAGCTCAGAAGTTCAACCCTATAGGGGCCTGTGGTCACCGCCAGGGGGCACCCCAATGCCTGAGTTGCCCTGGCCCTCTGCACTTCCGCCACACCCGGAAGTGCTGGGGGGAAGAAGACTAGGGACACCCGGAGTGCTTCCGGGAGTGCAGCCGGTACTTCCGCCACACTTGGGAGTGCCGGCGGAAGCTAATCGTGAGGCACCCGGAGCACATCCGGGTGTGTATAAAAGGGGTCGCCTCCCTCCATTTGATGGCTGACGTCGAGAGTGTAGAAGGCGAAGTCTTGTTGGAGAGGAGTGGAGGCATACCAGAAGAGGCAAAGGCATTGTGAGGCCTGGACATTTGGGGAGTTTTGGGGTTGTGTGTGCACTTTATTGTTGTAAATATGTATAATAAACGTGTGTTGGGTGAACCATCAGTGTCCGCCTGTCTGTGTCCGGGCCAGTTTCCACAATAGTTATATATTGTCACACACATACAGTACAAATTCTAACATCCGGCGCCGCCGAGATTGGCAGCCTTTTCAGCAGCTCCGTGTATGACTGTATATGTATGTGCATTTTTCTACTTTTAATTTTTCTATTTTTATTTATTGATCACTCCTACCACTTTATTTTATGTGGATTTGTTCCCTGGACACACTTACTTTTACAACGTGGGCATGGATTTTAACACGCCGAGACTCGCCTATTCAAGTACTCAACTTCGGGCGCTGAGAACAAATGCCAGTGCAGGTGTGGTTCCCTATTTACCCGACGAGGTAAGAAGGCGGTATCGTGGCAGCAGAGCCGGCACTAAGCTAAAAATGAAGCGGCTTGCGAGAAAGTGGCGTTTTAAGCCTTCGGTGCCTTCTGTTATTCTGGGGAATGTGAACTCAATCTCAAATAAGATCGACGAACTGGCTGCGCTGGTGAAAAATGTCAGAACCTACAGAGAATGCAGTTTGTTGTGTTTCTGCGAAACGTGGCTAAATAACACCATCCCAGATGCTAATGTAGAGCTACCCGGGTTTAGCACAGTTAGAGCGGACAGAGACGCAAGTACCTGTGGTAAGCACAAAGGAGGAGGACTCGCTCTCTATGTTAATACACGGTGGTGTAACTCCGGACATGTTAAAGTAAAAATCTCCACTTGCTGCAGGGACATCGAACTGTTGGCCATAAGTCTGCGTCCCTATTACTTGCCCAGAGAGTTTGGACACGTCATTGTTGTTATCGTTTACATTCCTCCTCGGGCGGACGAGGAGTCAGCGAGTGACATCATCCATTCTGCTGTTGCTAAGTTACAAACGCAGCACCCTGAGGCACTTGTGCTAATCGCTGGAGACTTTAACCATGTGACGCTGGACAAAACATTGCCTGCATTCTCCCAGTATGTGGACTGCAACACCCGGGGAAATAAGACTATTGATTTAATGTATGCAAACGTTAAAGACGCATACAGCGCCACCCCGCTGCCTGCGCTTGGGAAAGGAGATCATAACCTGGTTCTGCTTCAGCCTCACTACAAACCAAAAGTGAGAGTCCTACCTGTAACCACACGATCATTCAGGAAGTGGACCCCGGAGGCTGAGAATGCTCTGAGACAATGTTTTGGAACTACAGACTGGGATATCCTGCAGGGATCACATAGTGAGAACATTGAGGAGGTTGTTGACTGCACTACTGACTACATCAACTTCTGTATGGACACTGTAGTTCCAGTAAGAACTGTACGCTGCTATGCTAACAACAAGCCATGGATTACATGTGACATCAAGGGCCTTTTGAACCAGAAAAAAAGGGCTTTTAAAGACGGTGATCAGCATGAGCTAAAGCACGTGCAGAAGGAACTCCAAGTCCAGTTCAGGGCGGCGAAGGAGCAGTACAGGAGAAAGCTGGAGCAGAAGTTGCAGAACAACAGCATGAAGGAAGTGTGGGATGGGATGAAGATCATCACTGGCTGCAGCTCAAAGCGGGGTACCACCATCGAGAGAGACGTGAAGAGAGCAAACCAAATGAACATCTTCTTTAACAGGTTTGACCACCCTAACCCACTCTCACCTCGGAGTACTGCACTCTCTACACATCCTTCTGCTGATACCAACATAGGAGAGACATCCCCACCCATAATTACAGCAGCGCAAGTGAGCAGAGAGCTGAGGAAACTTCGTGCCAGCAAAGCAGCAGGTCCAGATGGAGTATCGCCACGACTGCTGAAGGTCTGTGCATCAGAGCTGGGGGGTCCTCTACAGCGCATCTTCAACCTGAGCCTGGAACAGGGGAAAGTCCCGAGACTTTGGAAAACATCTTGCATCACCCCAGTCCCAAAGGTATCACGTCCTGGTGAGCTGAATGACTTCAGGCCTGTCGCTCTAACATCACATGTGATGAAGACCATGGAGCGGCTGCTGTTTCACCACCTGAGGCCACAGGTCCAACACGCCCTCGACCCTCTGCATTTCGCATACCAGGAGAAGGTGGGAGCGGAGGATGCCATCATCTATATGCTACATCGATCCCTCTCCCACTTGGACAGAGGCAGTGGCGCTGTAAGAATTATGTTTCTAGACTTCTCTAGCGCCTTCAACACCATCCAACCTCTGCTCCTTAGGGACAAGCTGACAGAGATGGGAGTAGATTCATACCTGGTGGCATGGATCGTGGACTATCTCACAAACAGACCTCAGTATGTGCGTCTCAGGAACTGCAGATCTGACATTGTGGTCAGCAACACAGGAGCGCCACAGGGGACTGTACTTTCTCCGGTCCTGTTCAGCCTATATACATCGGACTTCCAATATAACTCGGAGTACTGCCACGTGCAAAAGTTTGCTGACGACACTGCTATCGTGGGCTGCATCAGGAGTGGGTAGGAGGAGGAGTATAGAAACCTCATCAAGGACTTTGTTAAATGGTGTGACTTAAACCACCTACAACTGAACACCAGCAAAACCAAGGAACTGGTGGTGGATTTTAGGAGACCCAGGCCCCTCATGGACCCCGTGATCATCAGAGGTGACTGTGTGCAGAGGGTGCAGACCTATAAATACCTGGGAGTGCAGCTGGACGATAAATTGGACTGGACTGCCAATACTGATTCTCTGTGCAAGAAAGGACAGAGCCGCCTGTACTTCCTTAGAAGACTGACATCCTTCAACATCTGCAGTAAGATGCTGTAGATGTTCTATCAGATGGTTGTGGCGAGTGCCCTCTTCTACGCAGTGGTGTGCTGGGGAGGCAGCATTAAGAAGAAGGATGCCTCACGCCTGGACAAACTGGTGAGGAAAGCAGGCTCTATTGTTGGCATATAGAGCTGGACGGTTTGACATCCGTAGCAGAGCAACGGGCACTCAGCAGGCTCCTATCAATTATGGAGAATCCACTACATCCATTAAACAGTGTCATCTCCAGACAGAGGAGCAGTTTCAGCGACAGACTGCTGTCACTGTCCTGCTCCACTGACAGACTGAGAAGATCATTCCTCCCCCAAACTATGCGTCTCTTCAATTCCACCAGAGGGGGTAAACGTTGAACATTATTCAAGTTATTGTCTGTTTTTTACCTGCATTTTTTATTACTCTTTAATTTAATATTTTTTGCTGCTGGAGTATGTGAATTTCCCTTGGGATTAATAAAGTATCTATCTATCTATCTATCTATCTATCTATCTATCTATCTATCTATCTATCTATCTATCTATCTATCTATCTATCTATCTATCTATCTATCTATCTATCTATCTATCTATCTATCTATCTATCTATCTATCTATGGGAGGCTGTCGATGGGCTTGACTAAAGAGAATGATAAGCCGGTATTGGGGTTGACGCCTCTTCTTCTTCCTCTGCAGACCCTCAGCAGAAAAGTCCTCTTGATGCCCTCACTCCAGCCTCCAGTACTGACCTCACATCCAGCCCCCCGGAGGTGACCTCACTCGCCCTTCCTACCCCAAAAGCACACCCTTCCTGCCATCCCTCTATAAAGACAACAATCTTCAGCTACAGTTCCGTTCAGAGGTGGACTCAGTCTCTTGGGGCTACTCATGCATTGTTTATTTTTCCTAATCATTCAAGTAGACAGGGCGGCTTCCCCAAACCTTGGTTTGTTCTGTCTCTTTCTTTTAATCAGCTACTCGAAAAAATTAAAGGAACACTTTGAAAACACACCAGATCTCAATGGGAAAAAAAAAATCCTGCTGGATATCTCTACTGATATGGACTGATATGGTAATGTGTTAAGAACGAAAGGATGTCACATTGTTTGATGGAAATGAAAATTATCAACCTACAGAGGGCATGAATTCAAAGACACCCTGAAAATTAAAGTGAAAAAATGACGTGGCAGGCAGGCTTGTCCATTTTGATACAGGGCAACCACACACCAAGCACACACTAGGGACAATTTAGAATCGCCAATTCACCTAACCTGCATAATAATAATAATAATAATAATAATATATTTTATTTATATAGCGCCTTTCCCATGCTCAAGGCATTTACAGAATATAATAAAGAACGACAGCATATACAGTATATAGCATTGTACAAACCAGATAAATAAATAAAGAAGATTCCATCCATCCATCCATTTTCCAACCCGCTGAATCCGAACACAGGGTCACGGGGGTCTGCTGGAGCCAATCCCAGCCAACACAGGGCACAAGGCAGGAACCAATCCCGGGCAGGGTGCCAACCCACCGCAGGACACACACAAACACACTCACACACCAAGCACACACTAGGGCCAATTTAGAATCGCCAATCCACCTAACCTGCATGTCTTTGGACTGTGGGAGGAAACCGGAGCATAAAGAAGATTAAGACAGTGAATTCTGAAAAAAAACCAGACAACATGATTGATGGTCTCACACACAAACATACAGGTTACATGAGCATCTTGACAGAGAAGTAAACTGAGAGAACAGATGAGTTTTGAGTTGTTTTTTAAAAGAATTCATGGAGTCAGCTGACCTGATTAATTTCGGTAGGTCATTCCAGAGTCTGGGCGCTATACAGCTGAAGGCCCTGCTTTCACCCATGGAGTGTAGATTAGTGTGGGGTACAACAAGAATGCCAGAATCAGAGGACCTTATTGGGCGGGCAGGCACATAGTGATGGAGTAGGTCACTGATGTAGTTTGGCGCGAGGTTATTTAAGGCTTTGTAGGTTATTAGTAGGATTTTATATTCGATTCTATAAGACACAGGGAGCCAGTGAAGGCAGAGCAGGATGGGTGTGATGTCCTCGCTGCTGCTGGTTCGAGTATGTCTTTGGACTGTGGGAGGAAACCAGAGCACCCGAAGGAAACCCATGCAGACACGGGGAGAACATGCAAACTCCACGCAGGGAGGACCCAGGTAGCAAACCCAGGTCTCCTTACTGCGAGGCAGCAGTGCTACCACTGTGCCACCATGCCACCCTTCAGTAGTTCAAATGGCCAGAAAAAACTTAAGGGGACAAGCCCCCCAAAAGAAGCAGGAGCTGAAGGTTGGTTGCATTAGAGCCTTGGCAGAGCATCACCAGAGAAGATCCCTCAGCACCTGGTGATGTCTGTGAATCGCAGACTTCAAGCAGATATGTGACAAAGTCCTAAATATGACGGCTTTAATACACCTGCCACTGCTGTATGCCAAACATTATGAGGGAAAAATGCAGAAAAAGTGTTGTGTGACCTTAATGTGCGCAAATCCCCTTAAATGAAAGTCTGCAATGTGCATGATGTCCGAGTTCTTTGATTTGTAATTTTAAACTGTGTAGCAGAGGGGTAAATCCAGAAAAAATGTGTCTTTATTACAGGGCACTGTACATGGATTCCGCTTTGAATATACATCATATTTCTATAATCCTTGTCTTTATTAATAAATTGTATAATTCTGTTCTTTAAAGCATGTGTGCCTCAGTTACCTTGTATAGCATGCAGCCGGGACGCCTCCACACTGTGAGGACCGGGAGAGCAAGTGTGCCAGAGCATTGCCTCCCCCGGAACGCTAGATGGCAACCACCCTGGGTTGCAGTGGTGAGCACATTGCGGACTCCCGCAGGGCTTCACAGGAGTTGGAGTGTGGTGCAGCCTTGTTAGGATCCACAGGTGTCACCAGGGGGTGCTGCAGCAGGAGGTGCTGAACCCTTATGGGCAGTTCTTCCACCACACCCAGAAATGCTGCCAGAACTGAGTCATCTAGCACCTGTGGCATTTCTGGGCACCTTATAAAAGGAGCCAGCAACCAGTACTCGGGGAGCCAGAGTCGGGAGGAGGAGCGACAAAGCTTGACGCGAGGAGTAAAGGAAGGGATTCATTGTTTGTGCATTGTGTTGTGCTTTGGACTGTGTGTTATACTTGTGGGGAACGGGGAAGGCGTTTCCCACAAGGGAAAAAGAAAAATAAACCTGGTGTGCCTTGAACTTGTGTCCCACGCTTGTCTGTGTCGGGTTAAGCTGGCAGTGCCAGACTGGTGGGCCACACCTTGATATAAGTCTAATGGCTAGAGACCCGCTTCCTACAAGAGAGAAAGGAAAGGTAAGTAAAGTAGGAGCCTTACCAAAGATATCTGTTTAATTACCAGTATTGCCAAGGCTTAGACTGATGATTAATTAAACAACTTAAAATTCAGACAATTAAAACATTTAAACTGACTGTCTTGGAGTGGGCAAGTTAAAAATTCCTTTTCAAATCCTGCAATATCCTATAGATCTCTGTTACCTGTGTTGTAATGAAAAGAAAAAAAATTAAAGAATAAATTAAGGGAGAAATACATTTAGTAATATAAAGAAAATCAGATAACAGAACATATGGGAACAGAAGAGAGGAAAATAAAAACAACTCTGGAAAAAATTCAACGTCCGGAGTCTAGGATTCTTTGGAACAAAGTCACTACTGAATTCCCCCTTTATGCAGTCTGTCCCAGAGGCAAGCAGAAATTCAAATACAAATATTTGAACACGCAGTAGCAATAATCTCTTCAGTTCCACATTCCAAACTATGCACTGTCATTTGAAGCCAAGGAGACCTGCTATTGTTTGGCATCACATCAAGCAGCCAATAAATAAAAACAAGACATTACAAGAAAGCAAGTAAAGCTGTGGAATTAATGATATTTACCCAGTGAATAAAAGGCAAATATTCTCATTTTTCCTTAAAACTAAAAATCTGAATTTTTCCCTACTTGGTGTCAGGCTGTTCTGACTTCAGAGAAAAGCAATGATTCCCTCCCTGATCCATTTTAAATAACACTCAGTAACCTTTAAAGAGCAGAAAAGGTCTCCTTCACTGGTGTGCAGTCCTTTTTGGCATTTCTCATACGTTGCTGATAAATTAGAAGACTCTATAAAATTATAAAAATCTTAACGTCATTGGCTCCTTTCCTCATTCTCTGAATGTGTGTCTGCACTGTATATACTGCACAGAGGTGACTCAACTTATTGAAAGATTTGTGTAATTCTGATTCTGGTGGCACTCTGGTTTCCTCCCACAGTCCAAAGACATGCAGGTTAGGTGCATTGGTGATCCTAAATTGTCCCTAGTGTGTGCGTGTCTGTGCCCAGTGGTGGGCTGGCGCCCTGCCTGGGGTTTGTTCCTGCCTTGCGCCCTGTGCTGGTTGGGATTGGCTCCAGCAGACCCTGTGTTAGGATATAGCAGGTTGGATAACTGACTGATTCTGGTGGTCTGGTTGTGCCCCACACTAACCTGCACTCTATGGGTGACAGCAGGGCATTCAGTTCTATATAGCACCCAGACATTGGAATGACCTCGCAAAATTAATGAGATCAGCTGACTGAAAACTCATCAGTTTAGGAAGGCGTTTAACTGACCCTGACATTCTGATTCTTCTTTCACTTTTCTTCTTTGTTCAGATGATCAAGATAAATTGTGTGTGTGTGTGTGTGTGTGTGTGTTAAATAACAAAGTAGCTGTCCACGTAGTAGTGAAATAGGACAGACTTTAAAAATTAATAAAAAAAAAATGTAATTCTGGCCAAGCACTAGCACTGGTAGGTAAGCACTAACGTCAAACGTTAGCACTGTATCTGATCATCTTCAGCTCTGAAGGAAAAGAGTGTCCCCCACGTGGGGAGAAAAGCACTTGGATGTGATATCTCTGGCAATCAGCAGATACCCTCTAAAAACACACGTAGCTCTGATCTCTCTCTAAAAAATGTCAAATGTTACTCCTTAACAATCTCAAGATGATAATGTCTTCTGAGCAAAGAGATATCACTAGTTAAGTGTAGGCAAGGTACACTCTAACATGTGGCGAAAGGTCGACCAACTCGAACGGATGATGGCGTGGGAGTGAGGAGGGCCCCGTCCCCCTTAACTTGGCCCGCAGCATCTCTCTGTCTCAAATTCGCGCGAATAAGGCGGTACTGCAAATAAACTATGATACTTAGCGCAATCAGAGAAGTCGCAAAATCAACCAGAATGTTCAAGAAAATTATAGAAGAAAACCGGATCTAAATCCATTAAGTACTTCTTTTGTGAAAAGACAGACAGCTGTTGGATTTATATATATATATATATATATATATATATATATATATATATATATATATATATATATATATTGTGATGGATGGCCAGCCAAATATTCCTGCCCACACTTCCAGGCCACCAGATGGAGCCCTCCCAGCAGCATGGAAGCTCCTCGAATTCCAGCAGGGCCTTATGGACCTTGTAGTTTTTATAAACAGCCCTGCTGGATACCATGGGGGCCAACAGGAGCCGCTGTAGGGAGGACTGAAGAGTGCTATGTGCCCTATAACCCGGAAGTGCGTCCTGATCACATGACCGGAAGGAACAACATGCTTCCGGGATGAAGAAAAGGACTTTTTACCTGACCTGGAA
This sequence comes from Erpetoichthys calabaricus, assembly GCF_900747795.2. Taxonomy (NCBI): domain Eukaryota; kingdom Metazoa; phylum Chordata; class Cladistia; order Polypteriformes; family Polypteridae; genus Erpetoichthys; species Erpetoichthys calabaricus. Next base: position 20,795,283 of record NC_041402.2, read on the forward strand.
GTGATAACGAATCATGGACTATAGGGTTGGAACCACTTCCGGGTCAGGGGATATAAAAGGACTGTGGGAAAGCCCAGACACTGAGCTGAGCTGGGAGGAAGGGTGGCTAAGTGTCTGGGAGAGGAGGATTGAGTATTGAGTATCGTGTATTGATTATTGAGTGTTGTATGAGTAGTGTGGAGTGGAAGGTGCTTAGTGCACGTATTTATAATAAAAATAAGAAAAGTTATACTTTTACCTGGTGTTTGGCGTGGTACCTGAGGGTTCAAGGGAGCAATAGCGCCCCCTACTGCTACTATATATATATATATATAGTCACACACACGCGAATAGGGGACAGCCAAAGGGCCCGAAAAAGCATAAAAGAACAAAAGGTGGGAAACTGGAACAGAGATTTAACGCCTTTTTCCCTTCCTCAAGTGAAAAACGGAAGACTAAACGATCCTACCTCATGTATGTAATAATAATAATAATTCTTTGCATTTATATAGCGCTTTTCTCACTACTCAAAGCGCTCAGCAATTGCAGGTTAAGGGCCATGCTCAAGGGCCCAACAGAGCAGACTCCCTTTTTGGCATTTACGGGATTCGAACCGGCAACCTTCCGATTGCCAGTGCAGATCCCTAGCCTCAGAACCACCACTCTGCCTATGTGTGCAATTCCATTCCGGCTATAATAGATGACTTCAGTTCTGGCTCCCATGGATTACTTCACTTCTGGTCTCCTCATGATGACTTCATTTCCATCCCTCCGATTCTGATGTCATCTCCAGATCCTTCGATCAGCATCACATCCGCCTTTGATTTAATTTCCTGTTTTTAATTTGAATTTCCTGCCATGTACCCATAGAAGCACCCAGAAGCTACTCTGTTTTGTCAAATGTCTGTTTTACACTAGCCTGACCGTGATTTCAGGGCATCGGATCCACCAACATTATACGGGGCATTCCCCCAACTCTTGACCTTTCTATTTGTGCTCTTATTTTGTCAGAATATATGTAGATGATGTTATTTTTTCACGTTTTTCTTCTAGTATTGAATTTAGTATGTTACTGTAGTTATATTTACCCTGCTGTTCTTTCTGAGACTCTGTGAAGTGCCATGAGCATAGAAAAGGTGCTATATAAATAAAATGCATTATTATTATTATTATTATTATTAAACTGCTCAAAAAAATAAAGGAACACTTTGAAAACACATCAGATCTCAATAGGAAAGATAATCCTGTTGGATATCTCTACTGATATGGACTGGGTAATTTGTTAGGAATGAAAGGATGCCACATCGTTTGATGGACATGATCAACCTACAGAGGGCTGAATTCAAAGATAAAGTGAAAAAATGATGCGCTGGCAGGCTCGTCCATTTTGTCGAAATATCATTGCAGTAACTCCAAATCACTCTCAGTAGTGTGATGGCCCCCACGTGCTTGTATGCATGCCTGACAACGTTGGGGTCGCATGCTCCTAATGAGATGACGGAAAGTGTCCTGGGGGTTCTCCTCCCAGATCTGGACCAGGGCATCACTGAGCTCATGGACAGTCTGAGGTTTAACCTGGTGGTGTCAGATGGACCTAAACATAATGTCACCCCCAGAGGTGTTCTATTGGATTGAGGTCAGGCGAATGAGCGTGGGGGCCATTCAATGGTATCAATTCCTTCATCCTCCAGGAACTGCCTACATATTCTCACCACATGAGGCCAGGCCTTGTCGTGCACCAGGAGGAACCCAGGACCCACTGAACCAGCATAAGGTCTGACAATGAGTCCAAAGATTTCATCCCGATATCTAATGACAATCAAGGTGCCATTGTCTAGCCTGTAGAGGTCTGTGCGTCCCTCAATGGATTGGCCTCCCCAGACCATCACTGACCCACCACCAAACCAGACATGCTGACCAGTGTTACAGGCAGCATAATGTTCTCCACGGCTTCTCAAGACCCTTTCACGTCTGTCACATGTGCTCAGGGTGAACCTGCTCTCATCTGTGAAAAGCACAAGGGCGCCAGTGGTGGACATGCCAATTCTGGTATTCTATTCTATGGCAAATGCCAATCAAAAGTATTAAGGGCAGGTAGTCCTGGGACTTGGCTTTATCTTCTGTCTGAAGTGTCCACTGAAGTGTGTGCTTGTGTAGATATTTAGTTCTTTTGGACAGCCCAGAGAAACGCTGTCATTTTATGGGGAAGACAGATTCCATTACTGCCTGATCAGGTTCAAGCCACTTCAACCACATAAAGTATGATGGAGAGGATTCAGAAAGAATTCAGTACCCTTTACTTTCCGCATACTTTACTGCAATGAAGTCTGAATTTTAAATGGAAAAAATTGTCATTTTTTTTGCCAGTCAATCTACACTCAATAACCCAAAATGATAAATGTAAAAAGAATGGTTTCAGAACGGTTTTCAGAGCCTGTGCCATGGCACTCCAAGCTGTGCTCAGGTTGGCGTTCAAAATCCTTGAGATGTGTCGAGACCTTGATTGGAGTTTACCTGAAACAAACTGAAGTGACGGCACATCATTTAAAAAGGCACACAACAGTGTACAAAAGGTCCCACAGTTCATAATGCATGACAGGACAAAAACCAAATCATGAAGTCCAAGGAACTTTTTGTAGACCTCCAGAATCCGATCAGGGCAAGGGGATAAAACCATTTCAAAAGCTTTGAGTGTCTCCAGGACCACAGTGGCCTCCTGAATTGTGAAATGGAAGAGGTTTGGAGCCACCAGGACTCTTCCTGGAGTTGGCTGTCCAGCCAAACTGAGTTACTGGGTAAGAAGGGCACTTGGTCAGGGAGGTGACTAAGAATCCAGTGTTCACTCTAAAGGAGCTTCAGAAGTTCTCTGCTGAGATGGGAGAACCTGCTGAAAGGAAGGCCGTGAATCAGGCGTTTATGGTGAAGTGGCTAGATGGAAGCCACTATTGATAAAAAGGTATATGACAGCCTGCTTGGAGTTGGCCAAATGGAATTTAAAGAACTCTACAAGCCTTGATGGTCTGATGAGAGACAAAAACTGAACTCTTTGTGCAAAACTCCAAGCATTATTTTTGGTAAATACCCAGCACTTCTCATCACCTGGCAGTGGCATCATGCTATGGAGAAGCTTCTCAGTGGAGGGATAGGGAGACTGGTCAGAACTGAGGGAATTATGAATGGAGCCACATACAGAGAAGTCCTTGAAGATAACCTGCTCCAGTATGCATGTGAACTTGAACTGGAGTGACAGCTCACTTTTCAGCACAGCAATGACCCAAAGCATAAAACCAACACTGGAATGGCTTCAGAAAAAGTCTCACAGTGAGTGTCCATGAGTGGCCCAGCCAAAGAGCAGACTTAAATTCCACAGTACACCTGTAGAGATCTGAAGATGGTGGCAGTTCACAGTCAATTCCCATGTAATCTAACAGAACTTGACAGGAAAAACAGGATACCTGATCAAATCCAGATCTGCAAAGCTTGTGGTGGCTTCCACAGGAAGACTTGAAGCTGAACTTTCTGCCAAAGGGGCTTCTACAAAGTACTGAATTAAGGGTCTGACTACTTATAGGAATGAGAGATTTCAAAACACTTGCAAACCTTTCTGAAAATATCCACTTTGTCATGATGGGATATGGAGTGTAAACCTAATGGGGCAAAAATCAATTTAGTTAAAATCAAATCAATGAAAAAATAAAGTGTACAGATTGGTCGGCATGTCGGAGTGGGTTGTGAGTGGGCCCTGTGACTTACTGGCATTCTTTGCACAGTTGGTACCTGCCTTGTACTTACGGCTGGGTGGGATGAATATTGGACCCTCAAAAATATTTTCTGAATGTTCTTTAAATAGATGACTGACAAGGTGATTCAGTCCTGCCTACTGCTCTACCGTACATTTTGCAAACACCCTGAGGTTTTGATTAAGAAAATCCATATGCGTTGGGTCATTTGCCAATCAAGAAAATGTGTGACTTCGGAGTCCATCATCAAATTGAAATCTTCACCAATCACAAGATGATTTACTCATAATAAAGAGCAAGCTTTTTATGAAGCAGTAGCTCCAAAACATACTTTCGATATGATTATATACTTCGGCATGTTTTGATTGCATCAGTAGGATTGTTGCAAATGACAGCAAGCTTTTAAGTCACATATCCATCTAGCCTCAGAAAACCCCCTGCAATTTCTACAATTTTTTTTTTTTGTAATTCCATTCCTCTGTTTTGTGTGTACGACATTGACAGTTGTGTGAAGGTACATCTGAATTATCAGACGGATTTAAGGAGCTCACTTGAACTGTTACTAACATCATAGTACCTGCAGCCATTAAGCCCTCTGACAGTTGTGGACCACCCATTTACATTACAAGGTTAGTGCTCCTCAAGATATGTGTGCTCTGTCTTCATATGTGTTGATTATAAAAGATCAGCCACTTGAGGTAATCCACATGAAATATCTGTTGTAGCGGGCGGCCAGGTCCAATGCCCAGCTGGGACGCCCCTTCTACACATGTTCTCGGGGATCAATCATGGACTGCTCAATACCTCCCCCGGGACACTTGGTGGCAGCCTCCCTTGCTGAAGATGGTGCCTCAGTTTCCTGCAGGGCTCCATGGGAGAAGGAGTTCTCCATAGCCCTGTTGGGATCTGAGGTGGCCACCAGGGGGTGCCACATGGGTCCCTGAGCCGGCCTGGACAACTCTATAGACCCGCCCGGAAGTGCAATTAGAAACAGGTGATCAAGAACCTGGAGTACTTCCGGGTGGGCTATAAAAAGGGCCGGCAACCACCACTCAGGAGCCAGAGTCGGGAAGAAGAGGACGAGGTTGCCAAGGAGGAGTGGTGGTGCCAAATGGGAGTGTTGCGTTGTGTAGTTTAAGTGCTTTTGGGACTGTGTTGTGGCTGGGGGGTTCACGGTGGAAGACGTGCCCTCCAGCTTAAGAAAGTAAAATCTGTGCTTGGATTTTACACGTGCCTTTGTGTCAGTCTGTGCTGCTATTCTCACACTGTCCTTAAGACGAACATTAAATCAGTTCAAGTTCATTATGGACAGCACTGTTGCAATTCACCAAACATTTTCAAAATATCACTGAGCTGAGGATTACGTGTTCTCAGGGTGCTATTTTACGTCATTGTATCCTCTACCGGATCAAGCCAGAAAGATTCAAATTCCTTAATTGTTCTTCATGGTGCACATCCTGCAGTACTGCGATCTAGGAACTCTTCTTTGGAGTTTAGATACTGGGCTTTTATTATAATTGAGAGACCAAAAATGCAGACAGCCATCCAGATTTCACCTCACTATTAAATTATTGCATACTCCTTAAGAAATAAAACTTACAATATACAAAATATGACAAATGAGAGGAGACCATTCAGTCCATCAGGCTCGCTTGTTCTGCTAATAGCTACGCTATCCCAGTATCTCATCCAGAAGGTTTCTGTTTCAACCCCATGCCTCGGTAGTTTGTTGCAGATTCCCATGACCCTTTGCATAAAGAAGTGCTTCCTGGCTTCGGTCCTAAATGAATTTACCCTTAATTTCCGCTGATATCTGGACACAACATGCTATATAAGCCAACATCTGCAGTATGTGTTTTAGAGTGCCTTTCCTATATAAGCTGTTTTATATACAGTAGTGCACCTTCCAGTAAAATCCCCAAACAAATCTTGAGCCTATTTAATGCAGGGGAGGATCACAGGCATGAGGGAGAATATCCCAGGAGCACTGAACTAAACAAGCTGAAAGTCCATTGCAAGGCCCACTCTTGAGCTGTGCACCCCCACAGTCACACTCATCCAATCTGCAGTTGCCAATTAGCTCTAACACTAAGGCCAGGTTTAAAGGGTTGCAGTATATACTTGCGCACATACTTTACATAAATCTAGAAGATTCCACCAGGTGGCAGTGTGAGATATCATCACGGTGAGAATAGGCTTGGCTTTGCTGTGTTGTGAATTGCCTGAAACCTTGCTACAATATCTTTGAAAAGGATGGATATTTAATGATTAAATTCATCAATCCAGGGATGTACCCATTCCAGCAAGCATTGGGCACAAGGCAGTAACGGGGCATCAGCTCATCACAGGGTGAATACAAGCACACACACACACTAGCATCATTTTAGCATCACCAAATCCCCAAACCTGCATATCTTTGGAAGGAAACAATAGCACACTGTGGAAACCCACCAGGAAAACATGCAGACTCCAGGCAGGGAACACAAGGGACGTGACTCCCTGCGAGGCAGCAGCGCTACCACCGTGCCGCCCCCATATGGGTAATTATTAACAGTACTCATTATTTAAATGAAGTTAACGATTTATCTGTAAAATGTAACGTACATAGTTTAATGCATTTCATCATGAAAGTGATATCAAGTATAAATCTAAGGATTCTAAATGTGCAGAGAGTTGGAATATCGTAAATTTAATGTGTTCTGTGTGGTGATCTGTTGCTGTTTGCTGCTGTGTCAGTGCAAGAGGAAGCCCCAGAAGCACATAGTGATTAAAAACTGGGTCCGTTGAAAATGGTCTATTTCACTGATAAAATAAACTACGAGGTTTAAGTGGACATTTCGAGATTTAAGCTTTAAATTTCCACTTTAATCACTAAATACACCTTTTCACTGTGTCCCCAACTTTTTATTCTCTGTGGCACAAATACGCTGCCATACGTTTTGATACTGAGACCTTTAAAATGTATTGTGTCATTACGATGGGGAATATGTGACGCTTGAATATAAAAGTACCACGAATGTATTTGTATGTCAGGATTTTGGTTCACCGCATCAAACCAGACATTGAAGTAGGCACATCGATCCCGTAGGATGCACAAAGCGGCTTTCTGCCACATGTAGATAGTAAACAGAGACTCTGACGTCACTTTCCGACTTTATCACATTGAACCCCCCAACTTTCTGCTGGAATTGCAACTCATGAACAAGTCATTTAAATTTCTGAGGATGTGCTCAGAGGACGCCTTAAATGAGCGCTGGGAACGCATGGCAGCCATGATGTATATGCGTATGCGTTCTGAGCGTGAAGTATGAATTGGCCCTTAGTGTTTTATGGTGTTATCACATCATCCCTTAGGTTCTTTTCTTAACTGGGGAAAAGGAAGAAATGCCAAAACCAGCTATACAACTGGTACCTGTAACCTCTTACTGTTTCACAGTCCACATTGTACCCCATGTATTCAATTATGGGGACTCCCATGATAAATGGGCTCTCTTTACTGCCAAACCTTTACTTTAACTAAGTTTACTACCAATAGAGGACTTTACAAATTGTCATTTGTGCCCTTAAGGGACCACATCTAGACAAGGAATGAACGATCAGAGCCTCTCGGCAACACTAGATAGATAGATAGATAGATAGATAGATAGATAGATAGATAGATAGATAGATAGATAGATAGATAGATAGATAGATAGATAGATACTTTATTAATCCCAAGGGGAAATTCACATATTCACAATTCACTAGTAATCAATAATCGGACACAAACAATGAATTTAAGCTTTTACTTCAAAACTATACTTATCTGCATATTAACCAGCAGCAGTAAATATAAGCAAAGAATTAAACAACCTGGCTGTGTTCCGGCACTCCTCATATAGTCCTAGATGACAAGTTCCTTAGTTATTGATTATACATCCTTAATCGAAACAAGAGATGTCTTGCCAGAAGACAGAGCTCCTTAGAAAGTGTCCAGCTGCTAAGCAGATAATACGCTTCATTTAAATATCCGTGGCCCCACTCAAAGTATCAGAAAGGCAGCAAATGAACCAAACACTCTATTTTCACAGCAAACTACCAACAGAGCTGAACTAAACTAAACTAAGTAAATAAATAAAGTGAAAAGTGAGTTCAATTTGGAAAACCCTCCAATAAAAGGCAGCCATGTTTTCCTTCCTTCTCACCCAAATGAATCACATACACCTGACTTATCTTCTGCTAGCAAAGTGCCTAACACTATTGCAGTTTCTCATGATGCAGAAAAGTTACTGCACAAGCTCACTCTGCAAACAGAATGGCTACACAAAGTATTCCAAGGTCCAGCTTTACCTTTCAGCTTTCCCAGAATACACTTCACTCCTGTTCCAGCTAGACAATTGTTTCTGGCCTCAGTTGTTTATCTGAAATCAGTCAGTTAAAAAGGCTAAAGCATTCTCATTACACTCACAGTATGTCTTTGGAGATGTAGGAGGAGAAACTGGAAAAAACCTGCAGTTGTGTGGAAAAAAGAGAAAAGTACACTCATAGATAGATAGATAGATAGATAGATAGATAGATAGATAGATAGATAGATAGATAGATAGATAGATAGATAGATAGATAGATAGATAGATAGATAGGAAAGGCACTATATGATAGATAAATAGATATGGCTTAACATATTTTTAAAAACATAATATTACATGTATTTAATTTTTGTAAAGGCTATACTGTATATTTTGTCTGTTATATATTGACCTTCCTATCTATTATCTATCTATTACAATATATTATAAAATTCTTTAATGATAAATATATTACGGTGTCATGCAGTATTCAGAAATGTATTGTAAAATATGTAAATGATTAATGATATGTAAATCTCTGCATATTACAATATATTTTCCAAAATTAAACAATATATTTCCTATGGCCTGTCAGACGTACCTGCAACAACATGGCTTACAAACAGAGCCAGTGATACAATTGATAAAATTCATATTAACTCACAATGTGTTTTCTTTTGGTCAGGACATTTACTTACAACTAATGGGAACTACAATGGGATGTCGTTTCGCACCCCACTACGCAAACTTATTCATGGCAAGATTAGAACAGGACTTCTTGTCAACATGTGCAATAAAACCAATGTTTAACCTTCACTACATAGATGATATTCTTATAATCTGGACCGCAAGCGAAAAAGACCTTCTTTGCTTCCATAGGAATTACAATTCATTCCACCCCAACATAGAACTTAAATTATTCACAAACAGAAATCTGCTTTCTGGACACTACCATTCGCATTAAGGACAGTACCCTTATGACCTCTGCTTTTCACAAACCAAAAGACATATGGACATATCTAAGAAATGACAGTTTACACCCAAAGCATATATGGAACTCCATCATCTACAGCCAGGCAATACGTTATAATCGTATTTGCTCAGACCCAGTGGATCGGGACACACAACTGCAGAAGCTCAGGACAGACTTCATCAAACAAGGATACACTCCCAAATCAACAGACCTACAAATCAGGAGAGCTACGGCTATACCCAGAGAAAACCTTCTGGAATACAAAGGTGCAGAAACCAAGAACTGGATCCCACTAGTTGTAACTTATCCTCAACATATGGAAACACTTCGCAAAATTATGAAAAAGCTTCAACCCATGGTACATAAAGACAATAAAATGAAGGATATATTCCCACAACCTCCCCTCCTTGCATACAGACAACCACCAAACTAAGTAATTGACCAGCTGACTACATCAGAGGCCTATCTTACAGACAATGCACTTCAAAAAATCTTACAGGACTTTCTCTAGTGATAGTTATCTCATCTCTACATTTTATTAGTTCATTTTTCTCTTCTTTCATGGTTAAGTCATCTAAGGTTTATTAATTTTGCTAACATTTGAACAAAAACATTGTTAAGACGAAAGAAAAAAATCACTTTGCTGTCCCAATATAAGCTATTTTTCAGTTTCTTTGTTACACCTTGCCTGATGAAGGGGCCTTAGCTGCCTCGAAAGCTTGCATTTGTAATCTATTTAGTTAGCCAATAAAAGGGGTCATTTCACCCTATTATCTCCTGTATCAATCTATGGCTAACACGGTACAACACTTTACTGCTACTAATAATTTTGAAATACTAGGGATAATATACTGTGAGATACATTACACAATATACTTTGAAATGTACTGTAAATTCTAACTATATCATAAGATACCTACTGTAGATTTTTGTACTGAATACTGCAGTGTATTTTAAAAAACACGTTTACCTGGCATTGAAGATATCATCCAGCAGATGCCTCCTGTGTGTTTCTGATTGAGAGACATGCTGTACATCAAATCCCACTGTGACGCAGCACAACTAACAAACCTCTTACTAACCGAATCCAAGCAAGTGTTAAGGCTGTAAATTAATGCCTACATATGTTGGCAGATGGACAGATTTGAATAATTTTGAGTGACTTACGGGCAGCACGGTGGCGCAGTGAGTAGCGCTGCTGCCTTGCAGTAAGGGGACCTGGGTTTGCTTCCCGGGTCCTACAATGTGTGGAGTTTGCATTTTCTCCTCGTGTCTGCATGGGTTTCCTCTGGGTACTCCGGTTCCCTCCCACAGTCCAAAGACATGCAGGTTAGATGCATTGGCGATTCTAAATTGTCCCTAGTGTGTGTGTGTGTGTGTGTTTGTGTGTGTGCCCTGCGTTGGCTGGGATTGGCTCCAGCAGACCACTGTGACCCTATAGTTAGGTTATGGCGGATTGAATAATGAATGGATGGATGAGTGACTTACAGGGAGTTAAAAATCAATTAGAATCACAGGGAAGATGGTGTTTAGGTGTTTCCAGATAAAAAGATAAGCTATGAATGTATGAATGATCTGCCATGGATCTGGACATGTAATATACCGCATGTCTGATAGACAATATATTTGGAAATGCATTTATATATATATATATATATATATATATATATATATATATATATTTTTTTTTTTTTCATATATTTCAGATACAATCTGATTACATCTTGCCTGAAGAAGGAGCCTGAGTTGCCTCGAAAGCTTGCATATTGTAATCTTTTTAGTTAGCCAATAAAAGGTGTCATTTTGCTTGGCTTTTCTCTACATTCATAATGGCTAACACGGTACAACACCCTAGTACTACAGATACAATCTTAAAATATACTGTACATTTGAACTACTTATATGTGTTGTTATATTTTAAGATTTCTCCACATTATTTGTCAGGTATATTGAAAGATATTTCATTTTTATAAGGAAAGTCCTCTTTTCCATACAGAACACTTCTGACACCCAAAGGTCATGCTAAAATACAGTTTCCCTTTAGGAGTTAATAAATTATATCAAATCAAATTTAATCTAAAATTGTCTAAGTAAGGATTTTAGAAACCAAAAGTAAACTGTAAACTCCTTCTCCAACACTATGCATCTTTTTCAACACCGTGCACAGATCGAAAACAAGTAGTTTGATTTAACATAATTCACTTTAAATATTCCACCCCCTTACTACACATTTTAATTTAACAGGATGCGATAAATATGAGATCCTTAAATCTTTCAGTTCTGCAAAACTCTTGTAATTCCAACACATACTCAAACATTTAATTAGACACAAATACAGTTTTGACTGTTCTTCAACAATGGAGCTCAGTGCCTTTTTCACTCTCCCACACAGTTAGAAACTCGTCAGTTTTACACACTGCACTAGAACAGGGGAATTCAAACTTTAGTTTTGAGGTAACATTCACGCTGAAAATTAAAAACACATCCACAGGCAGTGCACTACTCTGTTTATTATTGCTATTTTTTAAAAGCACTAACTTTATTGACCAAATGAAAAATGTAAGAGCTGAGCCATATCTTTAGACTTTCAGGTTTTATGTTTCATACTGAAAAAACAAATTCAGTTGTCAACGATAACATTCTTTTTCTTTTTTTTTCAAAAATCACAAACCTTGCAATCTTGTACAAAATGTAAAAAAAGAAATAAATGGAACACATTCTGTTTTTATTTTTTTGTCTTCTACAGCATTCTGAATTTAATTTAAAAAAGAAATTTGTTGCAACAATCCCATATATGGTGCTCCGCAACAGGTTGCCCACTCTTTTGTTATTTGTAAAATAGCACTGGCAATTATTCCCAAGTTATTTTTTTTTTAAATTTGCCAAATGAGGAACTAATTAAATACTAATAAAAGTCTTTCATTTACAATGAGTTAAAGGTTTTCCTATTTTTAAACTTTAGAATCAAACTTTTTTGTACACAATCAAACTGACATTAGGCTCCACTTCCAGGTCAGAAGATGGGTCATACTTTTGTTTTTATAAGAAGTTCTTGAATTCAGATTTTTTCCAGTTAATCTGACAAAAAGTAATACATAATACAAAACAATGAGCACATCTCGAAGATCTTATTGCTAACATTCAGGCGAATACAGCAGCATCTTTAAATAATAGTTTGTCTTTTTAAGATAGATAGATAGATAGATAGATAGATAGATAGATAGATAGATAGATAGATAGATAGATAGATAGATAGATAGATAGATAGATAGATAGATAGATAGATAGATAGATACTTTATTAATCCCAAGGGGAAATTCACATATTCACAATTCACTAGTAATCAATAATCGGACACAAACAATGAATTTAAGCTTTTACTTCAAAACTATACTTATCTGCATATTAACCAGCAGCAGTAAATATAAGCAAAGAATTAAACAACCTGGCTGTGTTCCGGCACTCCTCATATAGTCCTAGATGACAAGTTCCTTAGTTATTGATTATACATCCTTAATCGAAACAAGAGATGTCTTGCCAGAAGACAGAGCTCCTTAGAAAGTGTCCAGCTGCTAAGCAGATAATACGCTTCATTTAAATATCCGTGGCCCCACTCAAAGTATCAGAAAGGCAGCAAATGAATCAAACACTCTATTTTCACAGCAAACTACCAACAGAGCTGAACTAAACTAAACTAAGTAAATAAATAAAGTGAAAAGTGAGTTCAATTTGGAAAACCCTCCAATAAAAGGCAGCCATGTTTTCCTTCCTTCTCACCCAAATGAATCACATACACCTGACTTATCTTCTGCTAGCAAAGTGCCTAACACTATTGCAGTTTCTCATGATGCAGAAAAGTTACTGCACAAGCTCACTCTGCAAACAGAATGGCTACACAAAGTATTCCAAGGTCCAGCTTTACCTTTCAGCTTTCCCAGAATACACTTCATTCCTGTTCCAGCTAGACAATTTGTTTCTAGATAAAATTGAAAGGCACTATATAACAGATAGATAGATAGATAGATAGATAGATAGATAGATAGATAGATAGATAGATAGATAGATAGATAGATAGATAGATAGATAGATAGATAGATAAAATTGAAAGGCACTATATAACAGATAGATAGATAGATAGATAGATAGATAGATAGATAGATAGATAGATAGATAGATAGATAGATAGATAGATAGATAGATAGATAGATAGATAGATAGATAGATAGATAGATAGATAAAATTGAAAGGCACTATATAACAGATAGATAGAATTGAAAGGCACTATATAACAGATAGATAGATAGATAGATAGATAGATAGATAGATAGATAGATAGATAGATAGATAGATAGATAGATAGATAGATAGATAAAATTGAAAGGCACTATATAACAGATAGATAGATAGATAGATAGATAGATAGATAGATAGATAGATAGATAGATAGATAGATAGATAGATAGATAGATATGAAAGACACTATATAATAAATAGATAGATTTATAAGCCTACACAGCAAGTGAATAAAACAAAAAGTTTTCCTAATTTATTTATAATTAAAAAACTACAATAAGGAGGATTGGTTCTAAAGTCTAATGAAGCTGGTAACAGCGCCATGGTAGAAGGGGCCTTGTACTGACGCTTCTCTGCAGATTGACCAGGGTGTCATGCAGAGGGTGTGAAACAGCAGTTTAGAAAGCAATTAATATCCATCTATTTTGAATGTGTCACATTGGTTTTGTTCTCATAAAATAGCTTAAACATTTTTACATTATTTGGCATAGAAATAAAAGATGAAATGATTACATACTTTGAAGCAGCATTGAACCTTTTGCTAAGTTCTTTTAACTAATGTCCAGTGGGCTGTCCACACTGCCTGCCCCCAGTGGTCAAGACAATGAAACAAAGAAGCCAAGCAGTTTATGAATCTTGCGACTTGTTCATAAAATAAACCAAGCCTACACAAAATGTAATAAATTTGAAAAACAAATCATCACTGGACAGATTCCAGCCTTTCTCACAGCTCACTCCCTGGTTTAAAGCTCCAAATCCTTTCTTTCTCATTGTCATTGAGTGCACCCCCTTGTCCCCAGTGATCCTAATTAGTGTGCACCAAACCAATGGACACTTCACCAAAGAAGTCAAATACAAAGTCACGTGAGGAGTCACACGCCCCACACCTGGAGTTTGGCTGACGGCCCTGACAGCACAAGCCCCTGAATATTAATTTCATTTAAATGATCAGAGACAGAAACTAAGAAACCAACCGGACACAAGCATAAGGGTGGTCTCATACCAGCCATCAAGCTAGTTTAGCCATAGGGTATGCAGTAACCACGTGCTACCACTAATAGAGACAACTTTCTGCTTGCGTTCATTTGGAGGGGTCACTTTAAGTTGACACTCGCTGTCTTCAATGAAGGTCCTTAAAGAATGCTAATGTGATCAAGGAGCCAAGACACATCACCTCAAAAGCCAGTCAGGCAATGCCTTTACTTCAACTAGAAGATGCTTACAGCTACATCAGCAACGTCACCAAGTGGCTATAACCTTCAAAGCCAAAAAAAAAAGATTTTTCATATCACCGTATGCATAAAATATCACCCTCGACCAAAATGGGAGGTTTCATTTTCCATGATCTACATTCGGACTTCTATTTAGTAAAGTTATACATCTGATGCCACCTCAATGATAACTTGAGTAATTTCAGCAGGTATAGGACAAATACAACTCTTGTGCTATTTTAACCCAAAAAAATGAACAGCCGGCCCGTCGCGTGTACTCACCATGACTGAAATATGCAAGATATGCAGCTGCTCATCAACAATCTCTGACGGCTCCCGTAAAGTTGGTGCCGTAACCTGTGACAGATGTTCGGCACTGTTCATGGAAACGTGAAAGTAAAGAGTTCCATTCTCAAGCCATTGCTGCTTCCAGTGTACCAGGGAGATATCGGCACTCGTCCCAGACATTTCTGTTGAAAGAACACAAAGAAACCAAAGAGTTTAGGAAGATGTATAAATATATTATTCTCTCATGTCCTCTGGCCTTGGCTAACACGTCTTCTGTACACAATTTACATGGTCTCCCCATTTTCGAGAAGAATCTGGTCTCTTCTCGCAGTCCCAAGGCATGCTGCATGACTGATGGCTGATTTTAAGTTGTCGTGGTGTGAGTGAGTGTGGACGTTAATGTGCCCAGCAAAGGATAGAATTGTATATCGGGACTCTGTTTGCTACTCAATTGCTTTATTCATAAAACTCCCTTTGTCTTTGTGCTTTTAGAAACTTTGAATATTACTGAGCATTTTTTTGTAAAATAAATATTTTTATTCATAAAGGTTCAATGCTGCCGTCTCATTACTAGCCTGGGTTTGACTCTTGAGGAACTCTCAAGTTCATAACATTTGTGAGGCATACTTATTGATTTTTTTTACTATATTTTTGGACAGTACTCATTTTTTTTTTATAGTTTTCCCTTGTTCGGTACTGTTAGACCATAAAGGGGTTTTGGCGTGGCCATATCCTCAAACATTTTATTCTCACTCTCAAATACTTTGTCACACAGAAACACACAAACGTCCTCCACTTTTGCTCTAGTTTTCTAATTCTTGCACACGCCTTGTATGGAAGGAGGCGATCGCGCACTTGCAGCTGGATCTGCGGCTCGTCTTCAGCCAGCACTGACTGCTACTGTGCTTCACTTCACCTCTTAGAGGACGTCTCCTCTTTTCTCTGTACACTAGATGGTAAGATAGAGAAACAAGGCAAGCAAGGGGAGCAAGCAATAAACTTTTATTCAGTCACTAGCTGACGCCTGCCTTAGCATACGGCGGTGTAAGAATAGGAACAGAAAACGGTGAGAAAGGAATTCAGAAATCAAGAAGTACTAGGGTGTTGTACCGTGTTAGCCATTATGAATGTAGAGAAAAGCCAAGCAAAATGACACCTTTTATTGGCTAACTAGAAAGATTACAATATGCAAGCTTTCGAGGCAACTCAGGCCCCTTCTTCAGGCAAGATGTAAATGTAAACGCAAAATGTAAAGATGTCAGAAATCAAGAAGAAATAAATACTTCTTGAAAGACGCAGTGTGCATGTAGAATTTTCAGCCAAGCAGGATTATATGTGAAAGTGATAAATAAATCAGGCTTTCCGAATTTACGTAATATGGCCATGGCATCCTGATAGTTTTTTTGCATGTATCTTGGACTTCCTGGAAATGTGGATGGTAATATGATCATTTTGCCTACACGTATGTTGTTATTTTCAGCGTTTGCTTGCAGTGCATCTGATAGTTCCACGTGCAGATCTTGTTGATGTAATCTGAGATAGTTGAGACGCACGACCTCTGTTTTAACATACGCAGCTACAACGTACTGTTGGAATAGTTTGACACTGGAGTGCAAAATACTAAATGTATTCCTCATTGCTAATCTGCACGCATAAAATTGGCATTGAGTAAGCCTTATTCGCTTGGCGCTTCTTTTATTGGGAACATGTTGTATATCTTTGTGCCAGCCAATGTCTCCGTAAGGGAATAAAAGTAGGTAAACCATAGGATCGCAATTCATATTGTGCGTGGAAATCTGTTTACAGGAGTTGCCTCTGGGACAGATGCAAATGTCCCTTTCGGCAGGCGTTTCGCCATCTTCTCCGACGAAAATCTCTGCAATGTCGGGGCATTGTAAAATCGTAAATCCTGCCCAGGGTTTTCCTTGAAAACCATTTGTACAGATGCTGTTGGATTGGACTGAGCGATTTCATGCAGGTGTTTGTATGATTTAGCGAAGGGGTTGATGGTTCTGAGCATGGAATCTAGCTGGAGAAGTACATTTTCGCTGCATGCAGAGTTTTCTTTTTTTTGTAAGCGTACTTCAGTAGCTTGTGCTGTGTCAAAAACATACAACTCTCCATATCTTGGAGAGGTAGAAGTGTTAGCGTATAGTGGAGAGATTTGGTGATAAATTTGCCCATGTATTTTAAAACAGTATGGCCCATGGCCAGGAGGTTTAGTTATCTATGCACCCATGGAAGCAAATGCTAGAGAAGAGTTGTATTCTCAAATGTGTTCACGATCATTTTTAGCTTCTCATGTTTGCTGTGTAAGAAGCTGTTGTAAAGACACAAGTGGCTCCCGCAAAGGCGGTAAAGCTACTTTACCGTTGTGGCAGCACCTCGAGTACTTGTTGGATGTATTACGCTCAGCAGGCCAGTATAGTGCATGACATGGAAGACGACGAATAGGAATCGAGAAATGCTGTGTCGGCTGCGTGTGGGCGGGACCGGTTTTGAAGTGGAAGCAGGATGAACCAGAAGAGAAATATACAGTTAGGTCCATAAATATTTGGACAGAGACAACTTTTTTCTAATTTTGGTTCTGTACATTACCACAATGAATTTTAAATGAAACAACTCAGCTGCAGTTGAAGTGGACTTTCAGCATGAATTCAGTGGGGTGAACAAAATGATTGCATAAAAATGTGAGGAAACTAAAGCATTTTTTTAACACAATCCCATCATTCTCAGGGGCTCAAAAGTAATTGGACAAATTAAATAACTGGAAATAAAATGTTCATTTCTAATACTTGGTTGATAACCCTTTGCTGACTCAGAGCTGGGAGGCAGCGGGCAGCACTGAACTGGAGGCTGAAGGAGAGGAAAGAATTTCATTGTTTGTATGATTATTGACTGTGCTTCATTGTAAACGTGTTTGGTGGAGTAAAAATGCATCATTACCTTAACATGATTAATTGTTCATTATTGCATTGCACAGTACCTGATGCACTAAAAGTGTAAGTCATTAAACCATTACTTAAAAAGTCAGACCTAGACCCACACATTCTTAAATAACTATAGACCCATTTCAAATTTACCCTTTCTCTCCAAAATTCTAGAAAAATTAGTCGCCAATCAGCTTCAGTCACACCTTACACATTACAATTTATTTGAGAATTTCCAGTCCGGTTTCCACACTGGTCATAGTACAGAAACGGCACTAACGCGGTTTGTAGACAACATTCTGATATCCTCTGATGAAGGAAACTCCACTGCAACTATGTTGTTAGACTTAAGCACAGCGTTTGACAACATTGACCATACTATTTTATTGCACAGGCTAGAAAATGGCGTTGGGGTCACAGGGACTGTGCTCGCTTGGTTTAGTTCTTATTTATCAAACCGATTCCAACACGTACAGAAATGTGCTGAAAGTACTCCATCATTATACACAGAAGTTCAATATGGTGTCCCACAGGGCTCAGTACTGGGACCTTTACTGCTTTCACTTTACAGGCTTCC
This sequence comes from Erpetoichthys calabaricus, assembly GCF_900747795.2. NCBI lineage: Eukaryota > Metazoa > Chordata > Cladistia > Polypteriformes > Polypteridae > Erpetoichthys > Erpetoichthys calabaricus. Next base: position 20,813,599 of record NC_041402.2, read on the forward strand.
ACTGGGATCTCTCATTAGGAAACATAATGTTAATTTTCACTCGTATGCAGATGACACCCAGTTATACCTTTTTTTTAGACCAAATGAAGTTTCTCCGATGTTGCCTTTAATTATTTGCGTTATTGAATTAAAGGAGTGAATGGATGAGAACTACCTATCTTTAAACACCAATAAAACAGAGATGTTAATTATTGGAGGGAATGACGCTGATCACAACAATATTTTCTCATCATTTAACTCAGTTGGAATCACCATTCATTTTACTGAATCAGCCCGCAATCTAGGAGTTATCTTTGACTCTAGCATGTCATTTAAAGCGCATATTACAAAGTTGTCCAAAACATGTTTCTTCCATCTCTAAATAAACAGGATTCTGAGAAATGCTTTTATTTCTAGTAGGATTGATTACTGCAATGCAGTGTTCACTGGATGTTCAAATTGTTCTTTATACTGTACAGCCTCCAGTTAGTGCAAAATGCTGCTGCAGGAATTATTACAAGAACAAGAAAATACGAACACATAACTCTACTTCTTAAATCCTTACACTGGCTCCCGGTTAAGTTTAGGGCAACTTTCAAAATCCTCCTTTTAACATATAAAGCCTTAAATGGCCAAGGTCCGGCTTACTTGTCTGAACTTATGATGACTTACAAACCAGAGCATACATTAAGATCTCAAGATGCCGGTCTGCTTATGATTCCAAGAATTAATAAAATAACAATGGGAGGTCGAGCTTTTAGTTATGAGACCCCTAAACTGTGGGATGGTCTGCCTGCTACTATAAGAGATGCCCCTTCGGTCTCAGCTTTCAAATCCCTGCTGAAGACTCACTACTTCAGTTTAGCATACCCTGACTAGAGCTGCTGATAAACTGTACATACTACATCTCTGTTGTTAGTCATTACCACTAAAACATAAATAATATGATAGTTATAATTTGTTACTAACCCTCACCTATTCTGTTTCTCTTTTCGGTACTCAAAAGTGGCACTTGGTGCCACTGCCTACCTGCCAAGCTGTTTTTCCTGCCTAAAGTAAAGTCATCTCTGATGGGAGGATTGCAGGAATCATTGGGTAGAGGGGTCCTTTCATTGGATTGGCTGGCCCTGCACTGACTCAGCTGTGGAATGGCCAATAGGAGGAGACAGCTTGATGGTCGAGGTCTCCAAGACTCTGAACAAATCCAAATCATATTATGTGATATCATCTACTGTTGAATTCTGCTCTGTACTTGTAAGATTTCTATTGCACTATTATACTGTATTGAGGATTAGTTGTGTTATTGTGTTCAGTGTATTGTATTAGTCATTTAGCAGCAAAAACAGGTCACAAATTAAAAAAGGGGTTAGAATGAACACCTGTAGCCACTGGAGCCCTCCAGGAACGGAGTTGGGGACACTTTTAGTAGAGACCGGAGGAGAACATGCCAACTCCACACCGGCAGGTAATCAGGTATGGGATTCAAACTTCGGACCAGAACCTTACCATAAAAATCAACAAGACAGAATCCACTATAAATTAGGCAGTAACCTTAAAATAATATCACATTTTTCTTTCTCCCTTGTTTCTTGTATCTGTTAACACGCCATAATGTATTCAAAGGTGTCACAAAGGTTTTAAAAGTGCTTTGAACAGCAAAACATTTACGGCCGTAGAATTGTACAAGCTCTGAATTAGCAGACGGTGTGAGAACATCTCTACTGTCATGTTTTCTGGGCGTTCTGAGAAGTTTTGCTTACTAAGCCATTTTACAATTTCGCATGTATTAAAATAATACAATTTGGCATCTGTGGAGAATGCATTACTTAAATAATTAAAATGCATTAGTAGGGAACTGGCAATGGACATCCCTATGTGGAACAGGAAACTCAGGTGGCTTTGTGACAGCGGAAAATTCAATTACTGCCAAAATCAATCCATAGTCAAATTCATGCATCACATTTTTACAAATCTTAATGTATAATTAAAATTTGTGCAGTGTATAATATAGTTTATAGTATAAAATTACATTTTCTTGAAGTTCTGGGTTTTACTGGACATTGACAATAAAAGGCCTAATGTCCCTTGCTGAATATACTGTAACCAGCGGGCACTTCACAAGGTCCACCAGCTCCTCCAAACAGCTAATCATGTGGCTCCACTCAACATATTTAACATGTAGTCAATGTGAAAAAGTTTAGATTTGGTTTGAATAAACATTAGGATGGGCAGTAAACATACATCTATAGCCGACGCTACACCACTTGTATTCGTAAGGGATGCCAAACTTGACGACTACTGTTGCTGATCTCATTGCCAAGCATGTCGCTATACACGATGTCTACTTACATGACTGTGTGGTGATTTTCCAGCACATTTTCACATTTTTAACGTATTGCAAGCTTGCCTCCATTCCTATAGCCAATAACATGCTGCCTGACAGAGCTGGTTCCTGTTGTAAAGGCCAGCCCTGACACAGACAGGTGTAGGACACAGTTATAACAGCACACATGATTTATTTTTCTTTTCCCTTCCCTGTTCCCCACAAGTCTAACATACAGTTCCAAAGCACAATACACTTCTTTTCTTTCTTTTTCTTTCTAATTCACTCTCCCCTGGCAAGCATCATCCTCCTCCTCCCGACTCTGGCTCCTGAAGTAGTTTCTGCTGGCTTCTTTTATAATGCACCCATAAGTGCTCCAGGTGCTTGACGACTTATATCCGGCAGCACTTCCAGGTGTGGAGGAAGAGCTGCTCTGTAGGGCTCAGCAGCATCTACAGCACCCCCTGGTGGTGCCCATGGATCCCATCAGGGCCAAACTCCAACTCCCATGAAGCCCTGTGGGAGTCCTAGCCACTGCTGCAACCCAGGGGGGCTGCCATCTAGCGCTCCGGGGGAGGTAACGCTCTGGATAGGCTGGCTCCCCCGGTTCTCCAAGCGAGGAGGCATCCCGGCCGGGCAAAGGCCACACTGTACAAAGAGTTTACAAGTACGATGAGAACAGCCAATATCTCAGCACCATTTTTTCATTCCTTCATGGTACATAAAACAAAAGACATCAGAGAAACAAACCTCTCTTCTGTCTGCAAGGTCCAACACATCCACATTCTTTATCCCTCATCACTGTATTATATGCATTGGACTTCCAGGTGAGTGCACATTGACTGTCAGGTATCACACACACAGAGCCCACGCCTTTGTTGGGGCAGACTAGTTGGAGTAAGTTGCTGGGTACGTCACACTACACAAATTGTTGGAAAAGTCATGTAATGTGTCAGGTCGGGTCAGGTCACATTGGGGAGCATGCACTGGTACAGTGCATTGCCACACACACCACAGAAGAAAAAAGCTCAGGATCCCGAATGGCAACCCCCCAGGCAGACACGCGGTCCAGTCCCATCCTCCGAAATGACCATCTATCTGCCGTAGCCAGGTGTTATGTGAGTGTCCCCTTGGCCTGGTCCAGCCGCTCAAGTCCTCAACAATGAGGATCATGTGAGCCGCATCACCCTCGAAGAATCGCACCACATGGCCGTAGTGCCATAACTGACGCTCCCTCACAATGCAGGTATCCATCCATCCATCCTCTTCCATTTATCCGAGGTCGGGTCACGGGGGCAGCAGCTTGAGCAGAGATACCCAGACTTCCCTCTCCCCGGCCACTTCTTCTAGCTCTTCCGGGAGAATCCCGAGGCGTTCCCAGACATAGTCCCTCCAGCGTGTCCTGGGTCTTCCCCGGGGCCTCCTCCCGGTTGGACGTGCCTGGAACACCTCACCAGGGAGGCGTCCAGGAGGCATCCTGATCAGATGCCCGAGCCACCTCATCTGACTCCTCTCGATGCGGAGGAGCAGCGGTTCTACTCTGAGCCCCTCCCGGATGACTGAGCTTCTCACCCTATCTTTAAGGGAGAGCCCAGACACCCTGCGGAGGAAACTCATTTCAGCCGCTTGTATTCACGATCTCGTTCTTTCGGTCACTACCCATAGCTCATGACCATAGGTGAGGGTAGGAACATAGACATGGGCTCACCACCTATGGGAGGGGCCAAGGAGGTCGGGTGCAGTGTGAGTTGGGTGGTGGCCAAAGGCGGGGACCTTGGCGGTCCGATCCTCGGCTACAGAAGCTGGCTCTTGGGACAATGCAGGTAATGTGCCTCATTTGGGAGTCCATGAGCAACTGCTCATTTGACACAAAGTCTAACCAGTACTACCCAAGGATTCTCCGAAAAGACACAGAACCGACTCTCAGGTCACTGGATAGCGTCCATGTCTCGCAAACATATAGCAAAACAGGAAGCACCAGGACTGTAAAGAGGACCTTTTGCAGAGATATCAGACACCCCTTTCCAGTGACTTCATGACCCCCCACGCTCTCCTATCCATCTACTGACTTCATAGGAAGTGCTCTGTGCTTTTACTAAAACCATCAAAGAAAACAATCCAAACAGTGTTCAACTAAACAGTGCAGTACATAAATAATCCATAAAAGTAAGTGATGGTGGAAATTAAAACAAGTCCAATAAATAATCTTTTAAAAGCGAGGTTAAAATCAATCAGGCAGAAAATTGCACCCACCTGGAGGGGCACAATTTTTTTATTTAACATTTACACTTTGTCTTGCTATTATTATATTTTAATAGATATTGCTTTGCTTTTAAACTTTTTTGGCACATCTTGAGGTAGATCCGTCATACCTCGTGTGGGTAGATTGCCTAGATCAGGGATGCCCAATACGTCGATTGCGATCGACTGGTAGATAGGAAAGGTAGTGCAGGTAGATCGCGTTGTGTTCAAAAAAAATTTTTTGTAAATGTTAGTCTATCATATATCCTCCCTATGGTATTTGCCAGTTGACTGACATACAGGGCGGCCAGTCTGAGATCTCTTTTCTTCTAACACACTGGTCATCCCGCACACGCGATCAAACACGCGAGCTACTGCAAAACTCCAGCTGTGATCCAGTTAGCCTTCCAATTTATATCGACTAAAGAAGGGATTTTAAAAAAAAATTTGTATGGGGAGGGTATGGGCTGGCTGTGGAATTGGAAGAGGATTTTTTTTCTCACAGTGTCACAATCGAAGTGCGTTTGTCTGATCTGTCAATCTATCATTGCTATTCCAAAGAAGGAAAATGTGTAAAGGCACTTTCGAACTGTTCATAAAAACTACGAAACTGACATCGTTCCGAAAAGCGATCTGAGAAAGAGAAAGGAGAGGGAACTTAAATCACAGTTAATCGGATAGCCGTCATTTTTCACTCGGCTGAATTCAAAAGCAAAGGCAGACACACCGAAGCATCATTCCGGGTGAGTCACTTGATTATTAAGCATAAGAAGTCCTTCCAAGATGGAGAGATGATAAAAGACGCAGATGGCTAGGGAGAAATTCCTGCTGAGATTTCAAGACCCCTTGCTGGAGAAAAAGGCGTTTCTCCTTGTCATTAAACATGCAGAATACAAACAACTTAATAACGATCAATAGCCGCTAGACTTGGCATTTTTTTGTCCGATCTGACCAACAAGTTGAATGAGCTTAATTTACAGCTGCAAGGAAAAGAGAAAACCACGGTCAATATGATGTGGCATGCGGCTGGGGGAGGCCCCAGGCCGGGATGCCCAGGAAGACAGGAGGAGGGCTCATGCCTCCTCCAGACCACGAGGGGGCGACCGCCCTGGTTGTATTGGGGGCCACGGGTACAGGGCTTGGAAGCTCAACCCTGTAGAGGCCCGTGGTCACCGCCGGGGGCGTCCCCATGCCTGGAGGACCCTGGACCCCAGCACTTCTGCCACTCCAGGAAGTGCTGGGGGAAGAAGAGAGGGGACACCCCTTGTGCTTCCGGGGAGACAGTCAGCACTTCCGCCACACTGGGGCGCGTCCGTGGGAGATTGCCGGTGCACACCTGGAGCACATCTGGGTGGAGATAAAAGGGGCCGCCACCCTTCATTCGGGGCTGGAGTCAGGTGGAAGAGGATGAGGTCTTAGAGGAGAGACAGGAGGCGGCCTGAACAGAGTGAGGCGTTGTGGTATTGGCCTGGACTTTGGGGAAGTCTGTGGGTTGTGTGGCATTTTTGTAAATAGTGATTTTATAATAAACGTGTGTTGGGTGACAAAATGATGTCTGCCTGTCTGTGTCCGGGCTGTCCCCCACAATGATTAGCTCAGTTAATGCTTTCAAACGAAAAATGCAACATCTGTCCTCAAAGCTGCAGCGCCTTGATTTGGGGAACATCCAAAAACTTGCGTCAGAGCTGGAGACGCAAAGGACGGCGTGTGCGCAACTTGACAGCATACGCTACACACAGCAGACTGAAAATTGTCTGTCAGACTTTGATAGATGGTTTCAAGACTCAGCTTTACTTGAGCCAATCGCTACATTTAAGTGCTGTCCAATTAGGGAAGATGTTGAGGGTGATTCACCCGCATCAGAAATTGCAACACTGTTTCACCTAAAACTCCTCTACAGTGGAGGATGAGATTTTGATACTACAGGATGACATTCAGCTGACGTATGGGGCTCATGGACAGTTTTGGAACTTCCTCACAGAGGAAAAGTAGGTTTAGGTTTAGGTTTAGGTTTATTTGTCATATATAGGTTAACACAGGGTCAACAAACAATGAAATGTGTATGACGAGAAAAACAAGTCACTCAGCCTAGATCCAATAAAGCTAAAAAAATAATAAAAAAAAAAAAAAAAAAAAAAAAGTTACAAGTTAAAAATAGACTAGCCATATAAAATAAAATGTGTATGTATAAAAGAAGTTATAGAGCAATATGAGTTGGATGAGCAGCAAGTAAAAATGACAGTTATTGCACAGATAATATTTTATAAGTACAGATGCATATTCCATAAGGTGAAGATGCATGTTCCAGTCAGTATTCAGAGTGTGTGCAGGTACAGTTTGTGTGTGAGTAGTGCAATGTAGATGTAATGTAAGTGTATGTAAGTGTTCAGGTGTTGCTGTTGAGGAGTCGAATGGCCTGGTGGTAAAAACTGTTCTTAAGTCTTGTAGTCTGAGCAGCCAGACTCCTGTATCATCTGCCAGACGGTAACAAGGAGAACAGCTGGTGTGATGGATGGCTGTGGTCCTTTATGATGCTGCTTGTCTTACGCAGGCACAGATGGAGGTAAATGTCTTCAATGGCAGGAAGACTCTTGCCCGTGATGTGCTCTGCTGCCTTCACCACTCTCTGTAGTGATTTCCGGCTGCTGGCAGAGCAGCTCCCATACCAGACGGTAATGCAGCCCGTCAGCAGACTCTCGACCACACTCCTGTAAAAGTTTGAGGTGATGTTGGCATTCATGCCAAACTTCCTCAGCCTCCTCAGGAAGTAGAGCCGCTGGCGAGCTTTCTTAACCACAGTGTCTATGTGAAGGGTCCACGAGAGATCCTCGGTGATGTTTACTCCGAGGAACTTGAAGCTGTTAACCCTTTCAACTTCTACGCCGCTGATGTAGATGGCCTGGTGTTCTCTGCCTTGTTGTTTCCGATAGTCCACGATCATCTCCTTGGTTTTGCTAACGTTAAGAGACAAGTTGTTATCCAGGCACCAATTACTCAATGCCAGCACCTCCTCTCTGTAGACCATCTCATCGTTGTCAGTGATAAGGCCTATGATGGTTGTGTTGTCTGCAAACTTGATGATGGTGTTTGTGCTGTGTTTTGCAACACAGTCATGGGTGAACAAGGAATACAAGAGGGGGCTAAGCACACAGCCCTACGGCGCTCCTGTGTTTAAAATGAGTGATGAGGACGTGTGTTTGCCGACTCTCACCACCTGGGGCCTGTTTGTCAGGAAAGAGAAAATCCATCTGCAGACGGTCGTCCCCAACCCAAGGTCGTCAAGCTTCAAGACGAGTTTTGAGGGGATGATGGTGTTGAATGCCAAGCTGTAATCTATGAACAGCATTCTTACATATGTATTTCCTCTTTCCAGGTGGGTGAGGGCAGTGTTTATTGTTAGCGCAATGGCATCCTCTGTACCCAAACATGAGGAAATGTGCTACCTCCTTATATAGCACATATATATAGCATTTTTAATGTAGGTAGATCATTTCAACCTGGTCATTTTAAAAGAAGCTCGCAAGCCGAAAACAGTGTGGGCACCCCTGGCCTAGATGGTAACTGGCTGAGGAAAGACGCCTCCATTAGTGAGCATCACGGTAAGGAGTAAAGAGATAGTAAGTGGTAATACATATGGTGTCTCAGTCTCCAATATCTAGGGGATGACCAGGGACACCCAGGGACTCCTGTCTGGCCTGCTCAAACCTAGTGAGTCTGTGTATGGTGTCACACTCGTGCGAATGGCCTGAATAATGACAATTCCATGCCAGTCAAGGAGGTGGCGAGGTGCACTGACTTTCTCTCTGGATTCTCTGTAGACCATTCATGGGAAATCCCACAGGGTTCTGGCACCCACGAAGACGTCACTTCTGGTTCCGCCACCCATGAAGATGGCCATGTTCCGGCGACCATGATGACGTCACTTCCGGCACCGATGACATCATTTCCGTCTTCGGCCTTTAAAGCCTCCATCTTTAAATACTTGAATCAGTTCTGTTCTGGATGTGAAACTGAACACAGCTCAATAATTCATACCCATTTTGTAGCCATGGCATATTATACAGGTGGCCGCCCCAAACCTTTTTAATGTCTCGTGTCGATTCTTGTCACAATGAGTAAGAGGCTTGATCAGGCAACTTTCATAATCAGTGCTTAGATATGAGCATGGCTGGATCCTGTATGCGTCTGAGTGTGTGTTAAGCCATAATGTAGTGGATATCACCATAAAACTATTGACTTATTGACTGTTATTTCCTTTTCATTATATTTTAAAGGTCAGGGAACGTTTTAATAAATAATGAACCAAATCTGTTTCTTTCCTTTGGAACCTGCTACTAACAATAAAAACAGCAGGATAGAAGTCATGAGCTGGACAATGAGTCAGAGATGTGAAGTATTAATTGACATACATAGATGCCGTAGTCAAACAGCAAAAAGCTACCGTTTGTGATTAAAGATTATTTTTAAGAGCTGCAGCCTTTAAAAGCAAGTAAGTAAATAAGACATTTGTTCACTGAGACATGGAGATGTCATCTTCATTTGGGCTGTGATGAGTGGAGCTGTATGTGGCTGGGACTACAGTTGCTCTAAACATCATTTCGTGCAGAAAACTGCAATAAGAGTGTGCCAGCACAGCGGGAAAGAGCCGCAGCTAACTTTATTTATCCATTCTTTCATCCCAAAGCCATGCAATTTAACACCAGAGGCAGAGTGGGCTTAATTTTGCTGATGAAATAAGGCAAAGAAGCTTGTGAGTGTCTCTAGCCTTTGCTTTATGCAGTGTATCATCTAAACACCAGAAATAATTCTGATTCAGAAACTGAAGAAAAGCATTCAAGGTAAAAATCCATGACGTGCAGGAAACACTGGAGTGTGTGGGTGGGCTGGGGTAGTGAAGCTTCAAACAGCAGGTGAGTTAGATATGGATACAAACAAAAGGTCCTTAATGTTTCCTCTTTAATGCTGAAAAATACAAATACAAAACCAGACAAGAATATTGTCAGTTTTCTGCCTGGATCTGTTTATTTATTCGCTAGCCAGACAGGCAAAAGAATATAAAAATATTTTATATTTGAGTTCTCTTACCATATGTGTACCCACAGTGTTTGACCTAAGACTTTCAACTATGCCATTAGAACATTAGAAAAATGTAAATGAGAACAGGCCATTCAGCCCAGCAAAGCTCGCCAGTCTTTTCTATTTAATTCTTCTAAAATAACATCAAGTCAAGTTTTGAAAGTCCCTAAAGTCCTACTGTCTACCACACTACTTGGGATCTTAATTCATGTGTCTGTGGTTCTTTGTGTGAAGGAATTCTTCCTAATGTCTGTGTGAAATTCACCCTTAACAAGTTTCCAACTGTGTCCCCGTGTTCTTGATGAACTCATTTTAAAGTCACAGTCTCGATCCACTGGACTAATTCCCTTCATGATTTTAAAAGCTTCAATCAGGTCTCCTCTTTATCTCCTTTTTCTTAAAATGTAAAGGCTCAGCTCTTGTAATCTTTCCTCATAATTCACCCCCTGTAGCCCTGAATCAGCCTAATTGTTCTTCTCTGGACCTTTTCTAGTGCTGTTATGTCCTTTTTGTAACTTGGAGACCAAAACTGCACACAGAACTGAAGATGAGACCTCACCAGTGTGTTGTAAAGCTTGAGAAGACCCTACTGTGACTTGTACTCCACACATCAAGGCGCTATATAACCTGACATTCTGTTAGCCTTCTTAATGGCTTCTGAACGCGGTTGGGAAGTTGATAGTGTCGAGTCCACTATGACTTCTCAATCCTTCTCATAAGGTGTACTTTCAATTTTCAGACCTCTCACTGTGTATTCAAACCTAACATTTTTACTTCCTCTATGTAATACTTTACATTTACTGACATTAAATTTCATCTGCCACAAATCTGTCCAAGCCTGTATGCTCTCTAAGTGCATCTGTAACGATTCAATGGATTCTAGACCTCCCATTGTGTACTCTGATTCTTCCAATTCATCTAGCTTGATATCATCTACATTCCTAACTAGCTTGTTTTACCCAAATCATTTATATATATATATATATATATATATATATATATATATATATATATATATATATATATATATATATATATATATATATATATATATATATATATTAAAAACAGCATTGGTCCTAGCACTGTTCCTTAAGGGACACCACTCTTAACATCAGGAAGTTCAGATAAGATTCCTCACAACACAACCCTAAGACACAATATATATATTCATTGCGGGTTGGCATGGTGGTGCAGTGGGTAGCGCTGCTGCCTTGCTGTTAGGAAACCTGGGTTCGCTTCCCGGGTCCTCCCTGCGTGGAGTTTGCATGTTCTCCCCGTGCCTACATGGGTTTCCTCCGGGTGCTCCGGTTTCCTCCCACAGTCCAAAGACATGCAGGTTAGGTGCATTGGTGATTCTAAATTATCCCTAGTGTGTGCTTGGTGTGTGTGTGTGCGCCCTGCGGTTGGCGCCCTGCCCGGGGTTTGTTTCCTGCCTTGCACCCTGTGTTGGCTGGGATTGGCTCCAGCAGACCCCCATGACCCTATAGTTAGGATATAGTGGGTTGGATAATGGATGGATAGATGGATACACATTGCAAAGGGATGAGTCACCCATAGTATGAGCTGGCATTCCATCAGACAATTAAGCAGCAAGTCTATCAAAGTTGAATAAAAATTCCAACTAGTGTGATAATGGCAAGCAAAGTAAAGCAGCAAAAACTGATCTGCACTCTCTTGGCTGGTGCTTCCTCTCACTAAGCCTGCTATTCAAACTCAGTCATTTCAATACCCCCATTACTCGCTGTGAAAACATCATTACTTCTCATCATTGAAGGTGACTCTCCTCCTACGGCTTTCCTCAGTTTCCTCATGGGTGTCAACCTCTCTTGCTTGCTGCTTCCTGTTTCACTCTCATTTGATTGAACAACCAAAGCGAAACTGACCAATCAGATCAAAGCCAACCTGACCAATCAGATTGCTCAGAGGGACCAGACACACCCACACACAGTCATTAGCGTTTTATTATATAGTTTGATTTATTTCATTTATTAAATCAGAGTTGCGTTAAGTTTTCTAACCAGGAATCGAGCCCATACTTAAACAAATCAAGAATCAGAGTCAGGAAGTCGGAAATTAAGCCTCTTGTGTACAGTTTTTAACTAATATTGGATAATGTAAAAGTGAAATTGTTATTGTTTATATGGATGCATTCAAGATGTCAGATTCTGGAAATGTTACCATGGAAACAAATGCCAGAAATTGGTGATGCCCTTCGGAAAAGTGTCTCAGCCTGATATTAATAACTGTTAATTGTTTCAGGATGTTTTAAAATAAAATGCCAAAATTTACTTGAACAGGCACATACATGAACAGGCCAATCATAAAATCACTATGCAGGACCATCCTGAGCCTAAATACTGTTATTGTGAAGCTCAGGAGTAGGTTCTCTCTGTGGTTCTTTGGGGTTGTTTTAAGAAAAGTGCATATTTGTGAGTATCATCTTATTCTAACTGCGGTTTGTCTGGCGCCCTGCCCAGGGTTTGTTTCCTGCCTTGCGCCTGTGTTGACTGGGATTGGCTCCAGCAGACCCCCGTGACCCTGTAGTTAGGATATAGCAGGTTGGATAATGGATGGATGGATGGATCTTCTTCTAAGTTTTGAATTATTGCTTTTTTCTTGGGTTTACAGCTACTGGATTGGGGTTGGGATTGGTTTGTTCTAGTCTGCTTCCAAACTTTACGGCATTTCTGTTTTTACACCAAATAAATCCTTTTCTATATGGACTGGTTTCTCAAGTCAAAGGTTTTATGGCCATTTTCTCTCACAAGAGACATTTTGATGTAATCTGCAATATTTAAAGCCTGTTCTCCAATTTTTTGGGACTAGACAGGCCGACACCTGCTAGTAAAGTTTGAGGTCAGGTTTCCTGGGGTGAGGCCTAGTACAAACAGGGCAGTGAAGACTTTGGTCTGCTTCTGTAGATTTTTTGGAAGTGACCCATCCCTTTTACTACTTTTTGTGCTGCTAATCATAAAAAATATTTTCTTTATTTAAAATAGCGTTTTATTGTACTAAGTCCATAGAGACACTTAAACAAACATGACCAGAAGATGAGTTACGCAAACACAGGCCAAGGTCAGATGCTGAGGGTCTAAAAGATCTTCCAGGAAAAAACAGAATGCGAGTCAAAAAGTAAGCAGAAATTCATTAACGGGGTAAATTCAAAAACAGAAAGTATTTTGCACAACAATTCAACGTATATTCATCAAACTCAGATACCCAAGAACTGTTAAGGGTAAGTTATATGTAGCCACATTGATGACGTCACAACAGAGCACGGCCAGGGGAATTTTGGGCTTGGTTACTATATTAACATCTTATACATTAGCCTACAATAGCAGCTTCCATCACAAAAACAAAAATGGCATTGCAGCAAAACGTCAATATATTTTGGACTTTGTAACAAAGCAATATACTGTACACCAAAAGGGACCTTAAATTAAGAAATGCTGAAAGCTGAAACCTCACGTAGTGTACGATAAATGGTTAGCTAGAACTATGTCTAGAAAATGTACAAAAAAAATCAGAGATCCTAAAAACTCCACAGCCAACCCAAAACCCAGAATAATCAAAAATAGATGTAAACACGAAAGGGTGTTTTAGTAAAATATAAGCACATGGTAAGAGTAAAAGGAATAATATGAAAAATATATAATGTGACCAGTAGGGGAGTAGCAGTGCTCCAAACCCCCAAAGACAACAACACAACACAGTCCTGGGTTTAAACAGTGCACAATAGTGCAATATAAATTCTTCTTGTCTCCTTCCAAACCTCCTGTGTAGTTTCATCCACTCTTCTCCTGACTCTGACTACCCATACAGGAAGCTCGGCTTCTTTTATGCCAGACCCATAGTAGTACTTCTAGTGCCACCACACTGCATCCAGGAAGCACTTCTGGGTCAGATGGAAGTTCTTAAAAGTGGGGACAGTCTGTTCCTCCAGCTCCCCCTGGAAGCACCCATGGATCACATCAGAGCTGTCTCATGGAACTGCAATTCCCAGCCTGCCCTGCAGTTATCCAAGCAGGCACCATAGCCCAGGAAGACTGCCACCTATTGTATCAGGGGAGCAAATAGTCCATGCAGTTAGTCTCCCCCTGTCGTTTCGTTAAAGTGGCCATTCGGCAGGTTAAGAAACCTTGAACCATCTGGCCAAAATGCCAGCCCATGCCTGGTGTCCATGACAATAACAACAGGAAAAATACAGAAAACTATACGCACTTCCTAAATAGAGTTGTGGCTCCTTGTTTTCTGTGGGTTGGCTGGTCCACCTTCCCGCTGTGAGGGATGGCCGGCCATTTACCCCGGCCAATACCCCCAGGCCGCTAAATGGAGCCCTCCCTGTAGCATGGAAGTGCCCCACAGACCAGCAGGGAATTATGGACAATGGAGTTTTTATTCCCAACCCTGCTGGACACCGTGGGGCCCACCAGAGGACGCTGCAGGGAGGCTCAAGGACTTATACGTGCCCTATAACCCGGAAGCACGTCATAATCATATGACCAGAGGGAACGTCGTGTTTCCGGGTTGAAAAGAAGGACTTTTTATCTGACCCGGAAGTGATAAGAAATCATATGGACTGTAAGATGAGAAACACTTCCGGGTCAGTGAATATAAAAGGACAATGGGAAATCCCAGACGTTGAGCTGAGCTGGGTGGAAGGGTGGCAATGCGTCTGGGAGTGGAGGATTGATTATTGTATTGTTTATTGGAATTGTTATTATTTGAGTATTGTGGAGTGGAGGGTGCTTTGTGCACATTTATTATTATTATTAATAATAAACCATTATTTGGACTTTTATCTGGTATCTGACATCTAGTCTGAGGGTTCAAGGGGTCACGGAGACCTTAATCTGTCACACCGCTAAAAGACAAAAAAAAAAAAAACACACCATCCCATCTTTCTTCCTGTCTTAAAAATGAATGCATGAATTATAGGTTAATTGGCATCTCTATGCTAACTCTGTAATGGTGAGTGTTGATTTGTACGTAATTGTGTCCTGCCATGAACTGGCAACCCATGCAGAACTAGAAATGGTTGTTATTTTATATTTAACATTATTAAGAATTCATCAGCCTGCCTGTGACCCTACCAAAGGAAATAGTTGGTTAAAAAATGGATACGTGAAGAGTTAATTACTATGCTGCCTTTTATTGTATACCGAAGATCTTCTTCTTGAAATATAAACGAGATCTGTCTGTGCTGGCTGGGATTCCCCCTGCACATTCTCTTGTTTCGGTTTCTATGGAAACTCTCTCCGAGGGAGACTCCTTAAACATAAACACAAAAGCTGGCTCCAAATAAAGACGGGAAATCAGCACTACTAGGCAGTGATTGGGCAAATTCTGGACACTCCTGTGACTATGAACGAGCACTGTAGGAGAGCAACCGGACACTGAGCATGAAGTTGGGAAAGGAAGAGCTGGTTTGTACTGCCTGGTCACTCCTTATGCCTGAGAAATAAATAAATAAATAAAATATATATATACTGTGTATATTTGGGTCTAAGTCGCAATCTGATTATATGGGTGGTTTCCTACCAGGTAACGTTTGTGATGTTACATATATATGATATGAGAGGACGTGGTGGATGTTTGCCAACTGGCCGACCAATCAGCAAACATCCGCCACGTCTTCTCAGATCATAGATATGTAATATCACAAGTGTTTCCTGCTAGGTAACCATCCATATAATCAGATTGTGACTCAGACCTAAGAATATGATACTCCGATCTTCATCCTGTCAAATAAGCAAACCAGCTGCCATGGCGTATTGTCAGAGGCTTCGCCAAAGGCACTGACATCTGAGGTTTGATCCATGTAAGGAGATGCAAAAGTGCATACACCTGATGAGCCCCAATGATATATATATTTTGTAAGGGATGGCCGGCAGCCCAAAAGATGGAAGGATGGTGGAGGGTAGCTTGACTGCATTGCCTCCCCCAAAATGTTACATGGCAACCTCCCTGGTTTGCAGAGGTGCTTCAGATTCGCACAGGGCACCATGGGACTTGTAGTTTGATCTTTCAGTCCTGTTGGGTACCATAGGTGCCACCTGGGGGTGCTGTGGAAGAAACATATCATAGAATGTTTCCGTCTGACCTGGAAGTGCTTGCAGACCGAGTGGGTGGAAGAACAGATGCACTTCCAGGTTGGCCACTGTAAAAGGACTTGCCAGCCTCACAATGATGAGCCAAAGTCGGGAGGTGGAAGACAAAGCTTGCCAGGAGGAGTGGAGGCGAAGAAGAGAGAGAAGAGGCTGTGTGTTATATTGTTAGGTGCTTGTGTGCTATACTGTACTGTGCTGTGAAGTGGGGAACAACAGTGTGTGCTGTGTTGAACTTGTGTCTCAGCCTGTCTGTGTTGGGGTTTGGGGAGTAGTATGCCCCCTGGTGGTCCACTATGTATGTATATATATATATATATATATATATATATTTGGTTGAAATAGTTTACTGTCAAATAATGCAAAGAGTACGCGACACATGTTTCGCCCTAATTCTGGGCTCATCAGGCGTACACACTCACTGCACTCCCTCTCGGGAATCGAACCTCGGACGTCAGCGCTAGAGGCGAAGCCCCTAACGTTGCGTCACGGCGTGTGGTTCATTCATTTGACAGCACGTAGATCGGGGTAGTTATATTCACGGCATTCGTAGTCTGAATCACAATCTGATTGTATGGGTGGTTACCTACCAGGTAACGCTTGTGGTTGGTCAGCAAGTCGGCTAACATCCGCCACGGTGCCCTCTTTCAGTTGCGAGAAGCAGATCATAGAATGGTTAAAATAGTTTAATGTCAAATAATGCAAAGAGTATGCGACACGTGTATATATATATATGAATATTGTGGAGACTGGCTCGGACACAGACAGGCAGACACGCTCATGTCACCCAACACACGTTTATTTACAGTATTTACACAGTCCTTATTGTGCTCACAAACCCCAAAGACCCCAAATTCCTGGCCACAACACAATGCCTTCTTCAGGCCACCTCCTTGTCTTCCTACCGACATCATCTTCCTTCCTCCCGACTCTTGTCAATGAGTGGAGGGAGGCGGCCCCTTTTATACACACCCGGATGTGCTCCAGGTGCTCCCCGGCAGTCTTCCACCGGCACTCCCCAGTGTGGCAGAAGGTTCGGCTGTGTACCCGGAAGCACTCAGGGTGTCCCTTCTTCTCTTCCCCCCAGCACTTCCGGGTGTGGTGGAAGCGCTGGGGTCCAGGGTCCCCAAGGCATCAGGGCACCCCCTGGCGGTGGCCACGGGCCCCTACAGGGTAGAGCTTCCAAGCTCTGTACCCGTGGCCCCCAATACAACCAGGGCAGACGCCCCCTCGCGTTCTGGAGGAGGAATGAGCCCTCCTCCTGTCCTCCTGGGCATCCTGGCCGGGCATGAGCCCCATCCGGGTGCCACAATATATAGGGGTGCAACAGTGCCTTGGATTCCCATAGGGCCGTATGGGAATTGGTATTTGTCGGCTCAGCCCTGTTGCATTCTCAGGGTGCTGCCAGGGTTGGTGCTGCAGAAAATGCTGAGCCATTTTATATAGGTCTCTTGTCTTACCTGGAAGTACTCCCAGGCGACAATTATGCGACACCACAAGTACTCCCAGGATTCTGAATATACAGAGTCATCTGCCGTCATTCACGGAGCCAGAGTGGGGAGGGAGAGGATGATGCTTGCCTGAGAAGGAGTGGAGGTGGAAAGATAAAAGGAAGAAGTGCTGTGTGATTTGCTTATTGCGCTGTACTTATTGTACTGTGCTGCTTGTGGGAAAGATTTAGGAAGCGTTTCCCAACTATAAATAAAACATAAGTTTCTGGACTTGCGCCTGTGTCTACTGTGTCGGGTGTTGGGGGTCTGGCGTGCCACCTGATGGTCACTATAGATACAGTATATACACAGTATATATACAGTATGGGCGGCACGGTGGCACAGTGGGTAGCGCTGCTGCCTCGCAGTTGGGAGACCTGGGGACCCGGGTTCGCTTCCCGGGTCCTCCCTGTGTGGAGTTTGCATGTTCTCCCCGTGTCTGCGTGGGTTTCCTCCGGGCGCTCCGGTTTCCTCCCACAGTCCAAAGACATGCAGGTTAGGTGGATTGGCATTTCTAAATTGGCCCTAGTGTGTGCTGGGTGTGTGGGTGTGTTTATGTGTGTCCTGCGGTGGGTTGGCACCCTGCCCGGGATTGTTTCCTGCCTTGTGCCCTGTGTTGGCTGGGATTGGCTCCAGCAGACCCCCGTGACCCTGTGTTCGGATTCAGCGGGTTGGAAAATGGATGGATGGATGGATATATACAGTATATATATAGAATGCTATGTACAGTAGCACCCCCTGTCCCATACAAGCATGGCACACTCACTGACTCCCAGGCCTTACAAATACTGTACAACAACTATAACCAATACACCTTTAGTATGCATTCATATACACTACTTAAAAAAAGTATTCACAACCACCTTGGACGTTTTCATACTTTACTGCTACATAACATTGAATCCAAGTGGATTTAATTTGGCTTTTTTGACTCTGAAGGACAGAAAGAAGTTCCTTAATCTCAAACAGAGTGGTCTAAATGCATTACAAATGAACCTTTATGTACATGTCTGATATGAGAAGGAAAAAGCCTACAGGCACAGGGAGAACATGCAAACCCCCCACACAGAATATGACCAGGATTGTGAATCTGTGAGGCGATGGCACTAAAACGTGCTGCCCAAACACACACTAAAAGAATACAAAACTGTGCTGGACAGGAACTGACATTTCAAAATACAAAAACACCTTGTGGCAACTGTCAGCTCATCGGTTAATAACTGTAAACCTCTTTTTAAAGTTAAGTTATTTTTTCTAGCTGTCCCATAGTCTCCAAATATGCAGACATCCCAAGTCATCATTAAAAAGTTCCCCTTTTGACTTGGAGGTGGCACTGGCTTTGAATTAAACCACCAGGCAGCATCTATTCTTATTATTCATTTCCAGCATTCCCATATCTACTGAGCCTCTCAATTAAGTACACACTCTTAAGCCATCAAAGCAACCGTCTCTGCCGTATTCATGCTGCCCACCAATAACCTGACCTTTACTAAAAATGTCTGTGGCGCACGGGTAAGGTCAGGGGCACAGTCGGAGTCTCCAAGATGGCCACGTCTCCTTTAGTCAAATCGATTGCACATTTGCCAGTCCGCACTCACACTCGCAAAAGTTCGTGGCCGTTTCCTCAGGTAGGAGTGAACACTCTCTGAATTAAAAGAAAGCTCTTATCATTTTATGCATAATCAGTGATGACACGCATATAGAATCTCACAACACCGCCTGCTAACTTTAATTCTGGATTCTGACTGTGAGGCTTGGGTGCAGCGCAATTATCACATCACAACACGCGGCTCAACGGGACCCTCAGCCAAGTAATTAGACATTTATTTACTCTTATTATAAAGTCTTTTTTTTTCAAAATGTCAAGTAACCAGATACTTTGCGACGCATGCTGATGCTCAGGTTGTGGTTGTTAAATATCAGAAAATCCTGCCAAAAAACAAATCGGATATTAAAACTTGGAGAAATAGGAGAGGACGTGAGTGTCAACATCAGACACAAAGCAAAAGTGTCTAAGGAAGCAGCAGGAATGAAAACTGTGACAATGGGACATTTATTAGGTAGGCCCGGTGCGAGTGTGAGCGCGCCTTACGATAGGCCTGTGCCCTGCAGACTCTACACGTCCCCTGTAGCACAAAGTGGGCACTGCACATTCTGCCATGCCTGGAACATACGTTCTTGGATTCGGAAGCCAGGGGCAGACACTCTTGATGCCAGCTAAAAAGTCTCCATTTCCAAGAAGGGGACTGTAGCCTTGGCACCTTACCTGATACAATGATTGACTCGAGAGCAAGTAAACGTTACAGAGACATCTCTTCAAGGCAACAGTTTGAGCAAGCAGCCATAACTGAGCTGAACTCACCTCTCCTTTAACTCTCCACAACCTAAAAGATGCCAATCTGTTCTGTTTCAGGAGAGACCCCTGAACACTGGCGATCTGCTCTCTCTGTGCTGGACACCCTGACCTAGCTCTGAGATCCAAGCTCTGTGCTGGTGACTGAGTTCCGTCTGAGAACACTGAGAAGCAGCTACTCACTACTTCAAGAAGGGAAACTTAGCATTCTCATGCCAGAAATGAGCAATGCCTTTCCTTATGCAGTTGCAGAGGACACTGCAGGCTGAGACAGGCAGCATCACAGCACAACAGAACAAAGGACCAAGTAGAAAAGAGAAAGAGTGCACTCTGCTGTAATGAAAACAAAGAATTCCACACAATACCAGTCATCATCCATAAAGGCCTTGTGTCGAAAAACTGCTAATCTGTGCCAAAAGAAATTAGCACTCTAAATAGAAAGTACATAGGCAGCCTGTTATGTGTTATATGTCAGTTTCATCTCCTGTTCTGTGTTATACTGTATGTTTGTCTGTTTCGTCTGGCTCATGTCTTGTCTTCTTTGTTGATTCTGAAATGGCTTAGTAGTCAACAAGCTAACTTAAAGGGCAGGCTTAGTTATGGGACAAACTCTGGACCCCCTGGTGTCGTAGCAAAGGAGAGAAATAAAACAAAACTGAGTGCCATTATGAACAATGCTGCACAACTTCTCTCTGACGTACTAACACTGAGGACTTTCAGCCAACGAATTATTCAGCAGTGTGTGTGACAAGAAACACGACTGGGGGGCTCCTTTATAACAACGGCAATATGTCTGCATAAAGTCAGAACTTTTCTTTCTTTTGAATATTATTGCTTTATAGTCATTCCGGTGTGTGTTCAGACCAAAATGTGTGAGTGTATTTATATGTTTATTTATTTTCAGTACTTTGTGAGATTTTTCAGCTCTTTTGAGACCCTCCCCAATGGTGCTGCACATGAAAATGTGATCGACACGTCTATCAAGGGTTGCTTGTCTGTCATCAAGGCAGGATCACAGTGCCATTGAGGCAACTACAAGTTTACAGCCTCCCCGCAGAACACGTCTGTCACACGATGGGTGATGCGAGGAACATTCTAACCCGACCACTGGCCTGGCCCCGTCCCTGTGTGTGTATTGAAGTGGTAGCTTACGTTTGAATAAACGCCCTGACTGTTCCTGTTTTATTTGGAATAAAGTTAGTGTTCTTGAAGCCTTTGGACTCAGTGTGTGTGTATTTATTTGTTTATTTATGTATGTACTTATCTACCTATTTATCCATCCATCCATCCATCCATTATCCAACCTGCTATATCCTAACTACAGGGTCACGGGGGTCTGCTGGAGCCAATCCCAGCCAACACAGGGCGCCAGCCCACCACAGTCTACCTATTTATGTATTATTTATTTAAAGAGCTTCTATAAAAAGTCCCCTGTATATATACAGTATTTATATATTATATAAAAAAATCTTGGGTCGAGATGTGATCATCTCGGAGAGACACTTTAACATCCCGCGAGACAAGGAAGTGAGACAAAAGGACAGCTGCTGTACAGGCTTTTAAATGATCGACGTGCAGCGTGACATGCAGATCACTCAGCAAGCCAGCAGGTGATCTGTCTGCATCTCCTTAGCGTGTGTTCTATCTATCTATCTATCTATCTATCTATCTATCTATCTATCTATCTATCTATCTATCTATCTATCTATCTATCTATCTATCTATCTATCTATCTATCTATCTATCTATCTATCTATCTATCTATCTATCTATTGAGACATATTCCAGCTTGGCACTTTTGCATTTTAATTACCTTTTGTAAAGTTTGAATGTTGCATATGCATACAAATGGCAAATTTATCGGCTACTACAGTTTGTTATTAATCCTGTGGTGGTGGTGTCACTGTGCCTTCAAGGATTTTTCTGCACGCATTCCCAGTGTGGGCCACCTTCTACATCACATACGTTATTGGGAGTTTTAGTTTGGGTGTGAATACATTTGCAAATGATGTGAAAACACTAGAGTGGATAGAGAACGTCCATCCATCCATCCATCCTCTTCCGCTTATCCGACGTCGGGTCGCGGGGGCAGCAGCTTGAGCAGACTTCCCTCTCCCCGGCTACTTCTTCTAGCTCTTCCGGGAGAATCCCGAGGCGTTCCCAGGCCAGCCGGGAGACATAGTCCCTCCAGCGTGTCCTGGGTCTTCCCCGGGGCATCTATCTATCTATCTATCTATCTATCTATCTATCTATCTATCTATCTATCTATCTATCTATCTATCTATCTATCTATCTATCTATCTATCTATCTATCTATCTATCTATCTATCTATCTATCTATCTATCTATCTATCTATCTATCTATCTATCTATCTATCTATCTATCTATCTATCTATCTATCTAATCTTATGTTATGTTAGATATTCATATCATCAATTGGCATGATGGCTCCAGCCTAATTCTTTCCTATTATGAGATGTTAAAGTCCCCTGTATTCATTTATGTAATGCCAACCTGTCTCTTCTTCTTAATTTTCAAATACAGGGTAATGATTTGGCTTCCTCCTAGCACCTTCAGGCTCTATGCAGGAACCAAACTTTGACAGGATGTCACTCATAGGACCCAACATTCACATTAACTCATGCCCATTTGCAGTCGTCTATCAATGTAAACTGCACGTTTCCGAGAGTACCTGACAGCAGGGGGTGTAAGACAGGAACCAGGCTTGGATAGGGTGTCGGTTCATTACAGGACACACTGTGGGTCAGTTTAGATTTTCCAGGTAACCTACCAACTAGCCATAACAGCACATCTTGCCATCTGTGAAAAGAATGTACAATGGCTGACCCTGCGCTCTGACCAACAAAAGTCAAATTCTCTCTGGGGATTTACCAGTACATCCTAAAATAAAAAAAGACTGAAATATTGGACGGGTGCACAGTTCTTATGGCTGTAAGCACAACAGAAGGATGAGAAAATGGATAACTTATACACTTAAATGTTTCTTTGTATACATGTAAATTGTATGCTTACATACTTGTTGTATACAGTATATACTTGGACAATTACCTACTGTAACTCCTTATTGAATTAAATAACACATTTAAGCAGAAACTTATTCCTTATACACCTTCCTAATAAGGATAAATGTTTGTGTGTCTGTCTGGGTACTATGTCTCTTTCATTCCAACAGATTGCTCATCACAAGCATTTGTAGTAATAAATGCATAGCATTTATCATTCCAACAGATGGCGCATCACAACATTAACACTGCTCTTACAAATAATATACCAAATGACATATAAGAGACATATGCATTGCATTTGCCATTCCAATATACCAAATGGCATATACTGTAAAAGAGAATCTATCATTCCAACAGATGGCATATCACAATCATTTGTAGTAATGCAACTATGCGCACAGCAAAAAATGGAGGAAAAATGCGTACCCTAAAAAAAAAATCAGATGTATAAAACCTGCTGCATGCACATTTCTACATATTTTAACATTTATAAATCATATAATATGCATATGTGTCCACGCCTCCAACCGCACTCTGAAACATCCATATGTTCTTTATTTCACCTTATACAATTTATTGTATTAGGAATTTGTTCATTTTTGCATACCCCTTGGGGTCAGAGCGCAGGGTCAGCCATTGTACAGTGCCCCTGGAGTAATTATAGGTTAATTTGCTCAAGGGCCCAACAGAGTAGGATCTCTTTTGGCAGTGACGGGGATTTGAACCGGCAACCTTTGGGATACCAGCACAGATCCTTAGCCTCAGAGCCACCACTCCGCCCTGAGCATGCTGATCAGCCTCATACATATGCAATCATGATGCCACAGAACTTCATTGGCTGTAGAGCAGCCTCACTCCTGACACATCGAGACCACTTACATTGAAGATTATCGGGATACGCTCTGCAACTGAGAATGCAAGATCATGTGAGGCATTATAGCGCCTCTGCCCTGCATTCAGGAGGGATGCAGAGAAAGGCATAAAATGCCAGCATCTAAGCGGGTAGTTGCTATTACCTGGCACATGTAATGACATGAATGCTGTTGCAGTGAATAGTACAGGCCACATGAAACAATGAGGGTAAGGCAATTAAGAGCTGCCAATTAGGGAAACATGCACATTTTTGGGATATAGGAGTAACATTGAATTATTGTGAGATACATTCACTGGCCACTTTATTAGGTACACCTGCTCAACTGCTTGATAATGCAAACACCTAATCAGCCAATCAG
Organism: Erpetoichthys calabaricus; assembly: GCF_900747795.2. Taxonomy (NCBI): domain Eukaryota; kingdom Metazoa; phylum Chordata; class Cladistia; order Polypteriformes; family Polypteridae; genus Erpetoichthys; species Erpetoichthys calabaricus. The sequence continues at coordinate 20,837,430 of NC_041402.2, forward strand.
ATGGCAGCAACTCAATGCACTTCGACATGTAGACATTGTCAAGATAACCTCTTGAAGTTCAAACTGAGCAGCAGACTGACGAAGAAAGGTGACTTTTACGTGACTTCGAACGTGGTATGGTTGTTGTTGCCAGATGGGCTGGTCTGAGTATTTCAGAAACTGCTGATCTACTGGGATTTTTCACTCACAACCATCTCTAGGGTCTACAGAGAATGGTCTGAAAAGGGGAATTATCCTGTGAGTGGAAGTTTTCTTGCCTTGCTTATGCCACAGGTCCAAGGAGAATGGCCAGAATGGTTCGAGCTGATAGAAATGCAAACTCAAATGGCCACTCATTAAAACCGAGATATGCAGAAGAGCATCTCTGGACACACAACACGTCGAACCTTGAAGCAGATGGGCTACAGCAGCAGGAGACCACACCAAGTGCCACACCTGACAGCTAAGAACAAGGAACTGAGGCTACAATTCACAGTGGTTCGCCAAAACTGGACAACAGAAAAATGGAAAAACACTGCCTAGTCTGAAGAGTCTCGATTTGTGCTGTGACATTCAGATGGTAGGGTCAGGATTTGGCATCAAAAACATGAAAGCATGGAACCACCCTGCCTTGTATCAACGGTTGTAATGGTGTCAGGGATATTTTCTTGGCACACTTTGGGCCCCTTAGTACAAACTGAGCATCGTTTAAATGCCACAGCCTACCTGAGTATTGTTGCTGACCATGTTCATCATTTTATGACCACAGTGTCATCTTGTGACGGTTACTTCCAGCAAGATAACTCACCATGTCCTAAGCTCAAATCATCTTGAACATGAAAATGAGTTCACTGTTCTCAAATGGTTCACCAGATCTCAATCCAATAGAGCACCATTGGGATGTGGTGCAATGGGAGATTCACATCATGGATGTGCAGCTGACAAATCTGCAGTAACTACGTGATGCTGTCATGTCAATATGGACCAAAATCCATGAGGAATGTTTGCAGCACCTTGTTGAATCTGTGTCATGAAGAATTACGGCAGTTCTGAAGGCAAAAGGGATCCAATCTGGTACTAGCAAGGTGTACCTAATAAAATGGCCGGTGAGCGTAACTTTGACAAACAGGCAGAATGTAATTCAGGGTCATGGGCAACCAGCGGCTATCCCAGTTTTGCCCGTAAAGCAGAAATCATGTCTGCACAGGGAACCAATATGATGCATGGTATACCTGATCAATGTAAAGCTGCCAATGGGATGAATGTGCACATTTTTGGGGATATAAGAAAAATACAGAACTATCCAGAGATAAAAAAAAAAACTTTCAGACAATGGAATTCAACAGACTGATTTTTGAATTTAAGACTTTGGAAGTGTGAAGAAGCAACGCTAACCACCATGCCACCCTAAGCTAAAAGTGTGTTTAAATTCTCATTGGTGGGTCGAATGAGAGACAACTAAAGTGCTTTTCCTTTTTGCAGTCACTTCCATCTAATATTTCCTTCTTAATCCTTTTATCCACGCTGCCGTGTGTGTCAAGTATTCTTTAAGCCCCACAATCTTTCTTGAATATATCACCGGGGATGTGGAAATCCTCAAGATTCTCAAGGCAAAACAGTGGCACCTAAATATCTCTTCAAACTTTATATACTGGCAGACAATAAAAAAAAAATATCCAGCATATCTATGCTTCAATATTCTCTAATAAGACTGTAAGGGGTTTGGAGGAGTAAGAAGTGTTTGCAGAAAATATCCTACTGTTACGTATCGTTAGAGTGTGAACGGCCTGGAATCGGGTTTTCAGTTCCAAAGTGAATAATGAACCACCTCCACTTTGATCTTCTCCCAAATGCCCCACAATCTCTCCTGTCGCATCCTACACAGCTGAGTTTGATCTTATTCAGGAAGAGATCCCAGGCGCCTCATGGGAGAAAGTCTTTCAGAAACTAAAGTTCTAAAGCTTATGAAGCCATTTCTGGATAAAGGCAGAACTGTAACAACAGTTGCGTAAAGTGCAACAGGATCTTCCACCTGCGGCTAAAGTCACTTCAGTACACGTGTACTTTGTCAGCATGTCCGTGTCGATCAAACAGAGGAAGCTCTGCAGGCTACTTGTGACTTTACGCTGTAGGAAGATAAGTAAATCAATCAAGGTAAATAACATTGATCTGACTTTTAAAGAAGTAACATATAAATGATTTCTTATGTAAAGACCATCACAAAACATAATCACGCGCATGATACCTTGGCAAGCTCTGTAAGCCTTGCTGTTTCGTTAAAGGACAGGTGTGGGGCAGACTGACCGGCAGGATGACGCCTGACCTCATCCTGCATCCAAACGATGCCATCTTTCACTTCACGCCTGGTGCACCTGCGTTGTTCTTATTTGTGAGTGGACGTTTCTTGTGTGGAGGGCTTCTGTCCTCTTTCTCTGATGTAGAACCCTCATCCTCATCTGAGTTCACCCCTGTTATAGCACGTCTTTATGTGACAACAGCAGTGTCAGATTGGGGCGAGCGTGAACACAACTGAGAGAATAAAACTGAGTGAAAAAAAAACGCTAACCTTTACAAGTACCATAAATTTACACCAGCTGTTACAGACTCAAATCAAATGTATGTTTTTATTGTATAATAGTAACAATAAGAGCAGCTCACTACTGAAAACGGAGGCATCCAGGATTGAACCACGAACGTCTTCATTACGAGTCAGCAGTTCTTACTGCTGCGCCGCCAAAGCGGTCGTATTATGATCGTGTCAATGTCACACCCTAACGTGAGTTCTTTTTCTGCAGTTATATTCTTGAATAAAAGCACACTTTTTTTGTTATACGTGTACCTTTTGTGAAAGTGTTTAGTTGATATTTGGACTTCAGGCTTCACACATTATACACTTCATGTCTACATTTTGTCAATTATTACTAAAATATGAAAAACATTGCTGTTTTAACGATGTGTTTACATAGATTGTTGTAGACATGGAACACACATGAAATGCATATATTTAAAATAAAATATATTATTTACCCTCTGCAACTCCTGGAAACTCACACGCAGGTAAACAGACTGAAAGAACTTTCTACCCTTTCTGTGTTGGTGGTATAGCAGGCTGCTTGCTGCTTGTGCTGATCGACACATTTACAACACAAACGACACTGACAGAGAGGAGTGAAGGGATTTAAGGTGGGCCAGGATTACGAGTTTTTCATTAGGCTTTGGTAATTTTAGTGTTAAGTCCGAGCGTCTCCTAAGTAAAAGACACAATGGAAGGCCAATTGGAGTTTGCATAAAGGCATCCAAAGGACTCTGAGACTGTAAGAAAGGAGATTCTCTGCTCTGATGACACCAAGATTAGCGTCATGTCTGGAGGAAACCATTCACTGCTCATCAGCTGTGTGATACCATTAGAAAGGTGAAGGTTAGGGACTGGGAGACCAGACAGGGTTGAGGGAAAGCCGAATAGGACAAAGTATAGAGGTAACCTTAATGAAAACCTGCTGCAGAGGTCTCAGGGTCTCAGAGTGGGCTCGAAGGTTCATCTTCCAACAGGCCAATGACCCAAAAGCTTAAAGTAGATGCAACACAGGAGTGGCATAAGGACAAAACTCCGTGAATCTCCTCGAGTGGCTCAGCCAGAATCCAATCGAACATCTTGGGAGACACCTGAAAAGAGTTTTCCTTCGATTGACATGACATGAGTACCCGGAGTCTGTCCCAGCTTTAGTATCAGATTAAGGGCTACCAGTCTATTGTAGGGGAGAAGGATAGCATACAATCCCCAAATCCTAGTGTGTGAAGCTGGCCATGTCAGACCCAAAATGTCTCCAGGCTGGAATCGATGCCAAAGGTGCTTCAAATAAGTATGAAGTGAAAGGTCTACACTACAGGTATGAAAAGAATCAATTCTAAAAATATTTTCTATCTCTTGCACCCGTGTGTACCTTCAGCACCTTTCATCCGTATTCGCGTGTGTTTGAATCTCTCATGAACGGTGCTTCCTCTCTCGAGCACATTCCCCTAAACGCAACTTCTCAGACCCCATCATTATTCTCGAGGCTCCTTTCTCATCTCTTGTCTTGTTTTTACTTGCCGTCCTCTCTCAGCTTGTGTCCTGTGCAGTTTCTCCTCCTTGAGTGTCTGAGAGTCACACTTCCTCTTTCAGTACATCACCAAAGCCATACTGGCCAATCACATCAAAGCCAAACTGACCAATCAGATTACTCAGAGAGACTGGATTTATTAGTAGACACATTTGCAATCATTCCTGAAATCTTATTTTACCGGAGTATTAAGTGTTACTTGAAACTGGGGGGGGGGGGGGAGGGGGAGTTAAGCAAAATGACACCTTTTATTGGCTAACTAGAAAGATTGCAATATGTGGGGGGAAAAATTAATTTTATGGAATGGATTTTATTAATGGATTTAGCAAAACATCCGCTGCACACTATTTAAGTGTTATGTGTTTGGTTGTCTCTGTTAATCAGAATAATGGTAAAATTGGGGGTGGCACGTGGCATAGTGGTAGTGCTGCTGCCTCGCAGTAAGGAGACCAGGGTTCACATCCTGGTCCTGCCAGCGTGGAGTTTCCATGTTCTCCCCAATCCTGGATGGGTTTCCTCCAGGTTCCATCCACGATCTAAAGACATGCAGGTTAGGTAAATTGGTGATACTAAATTTGCCCTAGTGTGTGTGTCTGTGTGTTTTCACCCTCCGATGGACTGGCATCCAATCCAGGGTTTCTTCCTGCCTTGCACCCTATGCTAGCCGGGATAGACTCCAGCAGTCCCCTGCCACCCTACTCAGGGCTAAGTGGGTTAGAAAATGACTAACTGACTGTTAAAATTACTCAAACCATTACAATAGAAACCAATCATTCATACATACAGTATTTCTTTGTATATGAATTTCAAACCATTACAATAGAAACCAATCATTCATACATACAGTATTTCTTTGTATATGAATTAATTAATATAAGCAGTTTAATCAATAGCCAGTCAGTCTTTTTCTAACCCACTTAGTCCTAAACAGGGTAGTGGGGGGTACCAGAGCCGATCCCAGCTAGCATAGGGAGCAAGGCAGGAACAAACCTCAGACAGGGTGCCAGTCCATCGCAGGGCGAACACACACACACAACGCACACACCAACCTCACACTAGCGTCGCCAATTCAACTAAGCTGCATGTCTTTGGACTGGGGGAGGAAACCCACACAGACATGGGGAGAACATGCAAACTCCACACAGAGAGAACACAAATCCTGGTCTCCTTACTGTGAGGCAGAAGACCTACCACTGTACCACCATGCCGCCTCAGTAATCAAAAAAGAAAATATATATATATACATATATATATATATATATATATATATATATATATATATATATATATATATATATATATATATATATATTATATATATCCATCCATTTTCCAACCTGCTGAATCCAAACACAGGGTCACGGGGGTCTGCTGGAGCCGATCCCAGCCAACGCAGGGCACAAGGCAGGAACCAATTCCAGGCAGCGTGCCAACCCACTGCAGATATTATATATATATATATATATATATATATATATATATATATATATATATATATATATATATGTCAGGATGATCTGTAGCATTTTTGACTGCCAAATACAACTTTCCTTCCAGCGTTTAATCCCCATGTCCTGACTGAATTTTAGCGGGTGAAATTTAGTGCAGCTTTCAGACAGCAATTGGTTTTATTCACTTCCCGGCTCAGCTGAAATTGAACCCATGACCTACAAATAAAAAGCATGTGATCCCACTGTCAAGTTTCGTTGCCACCCTCCTCGATTTCCCAAATTTAATAGCCTTATAAAAACACTTAGAGTTTCGTAATTTGGCAAATCATAAAATAAATTATTCCCGTGTAATCATTCATATTCTTTCAGAGTCACTTTCAAAGCGGCGACGTGGAGTGGACTGCTCAATAGCAGAGCCAAAGGCAGCGTCTATAATTCATTAGATGAAGAAGATTAACAAGGCACAATCCGGTATGAACGCCTCAGGGGCAGATATATTGCTTTAAGATCCACAGGTCACTGTGAACATGTTTGTGGAGTGCCATATTAGAATATTCACGCACATGCATGTGTTTGTGTGCAGGGGCTTTTGAGCTCTGTATTGATATTGCTGTCAGTCCAAATGAGCCAGATCTTTCAAAAAGTAATAACTGTTCTCTATTATAGGGTACAATTATATCAGTTGTCTTTTCTGTATTGTACTATAATAATAGAAAGACATTTTTTGTCATTAATGATTTTAACTCTGTGGTGGGCTGGCGTCCTGCCCGGGGTTTATTTTCTGCCTTACGCACTGTGTTGGCTGGGATTGGCTCCAGCAGACCCCTGTGACCCCGTAGTTAGGATATACTGTAGCAGGTTGGATAATGGATGGATGATTTTAACTTGTGATCAATTATTTATTGTGTCTTTTCAATAGGATAAATTAAACAGAATGGAGAAATGAGTAACAATTTGATGCCAATTTACACAACAGCTTGGCAGTTTAAATATCACTGAAGATGCCAAAGAGCCTTTGGTGCTAGTAAAAAGGGTCAATGTGTGGAAATGAGTTTGGGGTCTATGGCAGGGTGGGTGTTTTTAGATTTTAAATAAAAGCAGTGCTACTTAAGCTAAGTGGGTGTAGGCACAGCTGAGGAGCCAGGCAGCCATTGGGTGTTCAGAGTGGAGATGATCTAATTGTTTGATTGGGTCTCTAGTTGCACATTGGCATTCAGGGAGGCACGGTGGCACTGTGGTGAATACTACTGCTTCATGGCCATACCACATACACTTCAGAACAGCTAAGTATGTTCGAGCCCGGCCAGTACTTGGATGGGAGACCATCCAGAAAAAGATGTGTTGGTGTGGCCAGCAGGGGGCGCTTACCCTGTGGTGTGAATGTGGATCCCAATGCCCCAGACCAGTGACAGGGACACTGTGCTGTAAAAATGGTGCAGTCCTTTGGATGAAACGTTAAACTGAGGTCCTGACTCTCTGTGGTCATAAAAGATCCCTGGGCAATCCCAATGTTCAGGCTAAATTGCCCACCACGACCCCTTAATCATCCCCTGTCTCTAACTGGCTATCTCTCTCACCACTTCACCCCTAATAGCTCATGTGTGGTGAGCATACTGGTGAAAAATGGCTGCTGTTGCATCGTCCAGTGGCTCCCTTATCAATATGTAAAGTTCTATATAAATGGAAAAAATTATTATTATTATTAACCCAGGCAAAATTATGAATGTCAAGTTGTGAGGGCAATGTTATACGTATATGACATCAAAGAGCAGTGAAGCTGTTGGTGTTTCCAGTGCTCTAATATATACATTGTGGCAGACCACCGAAGCCCTTACACGGTACAGAAGGACTGGGGTGAGAGGGCATTTTCCGGATACTGTCTCCATCGGACCAATAGAGGGCTTACAGCAGGACCACAGGTTTGGAGTATGGGAGTTCAACCCTGCTGGGGCCCATGGCCACCGCCAGGGACTGCCTGGACGTTTACTGGGCCCTGTTTGGCAGCACTGCTGCTGGAAGAAGGCCGCTGGACACCGGGAGTCCTTCTGGGTATCATTTATAAAAGGGGGCCAGTCGCCTCCAGTGAATGGACTGAGTCGGGAGGAAGAAGGACAAAGCCAGTAAGGAGGACTGGAGGCGAAAGGAGTGTGCCATACCTGGTGTTGTGGGCATTGTGCTCTTCTGGAGAGTGAAGAAAGCGCTTCTCCAGCTTTAAAATAAACGTGTGCTGAGTAGTGAACCTCGTGTCCTGTCTGTCTGTGTTGGGTTAGGGCGGCTATACATGCCCTCGGCTTCACAACGTATATTACATTCAAAAACTGATTGCTCCCCTAGTTTCCCCTGATGTTTCGAATGCAAGGATATCCAGACATTATATCAAAGAGTGGGCTGTGGGGTCCCCCTCCTTGATGTTATACTGAGCCCAATGCGGTCCTCCCAGATTGGGTTCAGCTAAATAGCAGAGCCTGCCATGTCACATTTTGGGCCACAATAATCGGTCCAGCGTAGATGCTTCCCTAGTCCTCAGGGACAATTAAAAGCCAACATAATTCAATCAAAATGAAGTTCAGTTATTCCTTCCACGTTGACTTTCATCGAATTCACCAAAATTCTTGACATTTTTGTCGAAGTGAAGCAAATTCAAGGAGTTTGCTCATCACTAGTCAGCAACACATTAACATTTTAATGGTTGACATTTTCATTTTTCCTGATGTGTTATTAAATTTTCTTATGATTTTTTTTTTAAATATTGTTTTTCATTCCCAAATAGGCGCCGCAATTTTGTGGTGTAGGATGCGGTGTGTTGCTGGGAAACAACATGAGTGCAAGTTTACACATGGAATACAAGCATTTTACAGTAGCATCCATAATGCACTTTATTTTACTGCATAGGTTAAAGTGTTAAAAGTATTACAGATGACAGTTTGTGCTAAGAATTATAAGACTGTAAGCTCTTCTTGTTTTTTTTTTAGTTGGAAATTTTGTATTTTCACCGTCAGGGCCTGAGAAAAGGCACACTTTTGCTGTCTAAAAATATAATTGTGTTGTGATATTTTGCATATAACTTGATAAATATTTTGTATGTCTTTATTTGTAACTTAGGCAGAGCAATGTAATATTAGTGTTACATTATTGATAATAACAGCAATGGTTTGATGGTTTAAGAACAAACTCTTTCCCCTCAGCAGGACTGAGTTTCTTTGAATTTTACGGCATTTTACACCTGAAACAAGTTTGGCTAATGTTTCTGTGAAGTCTCTCAACTCCCACACAACGTCAGACTTCCTAACTGCCAAGCTTTACCTTAGCATATGGTTTTGGAGGATGGCAGGTGATGAGATGTTCTTTGCCCCATTGGTCTGAAGTATGGCTGTTTGGAATTGGCTTGTATCAAAAGCCTTTAAGTACCATGACGCCCTATTGGCTCTAGGGGTTGGACAGAAAACCCATAAATTTGCTTGCTTTATCTCACACTCCCTCTCTCTTACCAAACTGTTGAAGACCATCACACCACGAACTGAAAAAGACAACACAATGAAGAGCACAGCTCGGCAGCCATATTGAGACAGGCATGTGGCCTGTTCTGAAGAAAGCTGACCACCAATGATGCCTTAACTGGAGACATTTTAAGTAACTAACAAGTCTGTGTGCCGCCTCAAACTACACATCAGCATTTATCAGGTTGTATGGTTACCAATATTCAAATGTACTTTGCATATTGTTATTATTTATGAATATTATCAATAATACATTGTTTAAATTGTAGCTTAACTCCTGCTTGTCTTTAACTACACCTAATTGCCTGAGGTTATAAATGTAGAAGGGAAGGTGGGGAGAAGTTATATGGGACAATACCTTATAAACAGTGGTAAGTCTGTGAGATTTGAGGCGTTCTGACAAAGGCTACATATTAATAATACAAAAGGGGAAAGTAGAGCAATATATTACTCTCCCAAGACAAAACACTAAACATGAGAACAATACACTAAATCCTAACAAAAGAAACATCACGTCTGAAGACAAACAAGTCAAATTTCTCATTTTTGAACCACATACAGTACTGTGGGTGAACAAACTGAATTAAAAAAAAAAAAAACTTTTAACTCAGTGCATGAAATTTGAATTTAAATTAAGCTATTTACCTTCATAAATCTCAATAATCTTGTAAATGTGTCCCCTGTGAAGCTTAGACACTCGACTGACGATCCAGGAGTTGGGGTATCTCGCAAAGCATCCAGCACCAAGAGGAAAAGACACACAATCAACGATCGAGAGCTTGGAATGTTTAGTGACCGGCATGAAGCAACGGGTGCCAAACAATGAAACCCAATTGACGGGTTTTGCCCCCCCCCCCCCTGATAAACACCTGCACTGTGGTTCAAAAACAGATGCGCCGCACAGTTAAAATTGTTGCGCTACTGCCAGGCCCGTCAGCAGGAGAGATGGGCTGAGTGTAAGCAGCAGGTGTTGCGTCCAATTCAGTCCCCCTTGTCGCCCTCTGGCTAAAATGTCCACCAAATTTCAAAACCAGTGACGTGTCACGATCAGGGCTTGCACAGCAATCAATACTAGGCCTCACCCTTCTCTACGGACCATCGCAAGGTCCAAATTCCATTCTCCTAAAATGAAGACATTTGCCTTTACGAATGCTCCTTTCGCAGCAATGTAACCGTGAGAACACAACTCAATCACAGATGGCAGTTGTGTGTGCAATGCTTGTTTCTTTTCATATCACAGAACAGGATTACTGACTGATAAATAACCTGCACATGATGGCACACTGCAAGACATCAACTGCACCATGATAAAGTCAGACAATGCACCAATTGTGGCTAATCGTGATGTAGCCTTCCTCTTTGTCGCACCCCCTGAAATGTCATCTCACACCCTCTGGGAGTGTAGGCACCCCAGGTTGGGACCCCTTGCACTAGACTATACGTCCTTAGAAGGCTGGCGTCCTTCAACATCTGCAATAAGATGCTGCAGATGTCCTATCAAACGGTTGTGGTGAGTGCCCTCTTCAACGTGGTGGTGTGCTGGGGAGGCAGCATTAAGAAGAAGGATGCCTCACGCCTGGACAAACTGGGGAGGAAAGCAAGCTTTATTGTAGGCACGGAGCTGGACAGTTTGACATCCGTGGCAGAGCGACGGGAGCTCAAAAGGCTCCTATCAATTATGGAGAATCCACTGCATCCACTGAACAGTGTCATCTCCAGACAGAGGAGCAGCTTCAGCGACAGACTGCTGTCACTGTCCTGCTCCACTGACAGACAGGTGGAGGTCTTTGTGTCTTATTGCAAAGAGAAACCCCCCTGGAGGTTGTAGAGAAGGAGAGAATGAAAACAACTTTGAGTGCCATTATGAACAAAGCTGCACGTCCTTTCTCTGACACACCAACACTCAAGGACTTAAAGTCAACAAATAATTCAGCAGAAGTGTGTCAAGGGGACTTCTTTATACCAACAGCAATACGCCTGCATAATGCCTGACTGTGACTGGAACCTTCAAGCCAGAAGTTTTGCTTTGTTTTAAATTTTCTTCCCGTTATTCTGGTGTTTGTTCAGACCGTAGTGTGTAGATATATATATATTGTCAGGTGTACACACTTTTGCGTCCCCTTTTAGCTGTTTATGTATTTATTTATTTAAAGAGATTTTGTAAAAATCCAAGTTTCTATCTATCTATCTATCTATCTATCTATCTATCTATCTATCTATCTATCTATCTATCTATCTATCTATCTATCTATCTATCTATCTATCTATCTATCTATCTATCTATCTATCTATCTATCTATCTATCTATCTATCTATCTATCTATCTATCTAAACAGACCTTGCTGCTTGCTACAAAACATCGTTCTCTAGGACCAACGGTTTCTTCTACCACCTACCATACCTGAATTACTTAACATTTCTTTCTTCAACTTCCTTGAAACTCAACAGCAGACATTTTCACAAGGAACAAAACTTCTGGCTTCAGATAAAGGGAAAGTGGCACTAAGAGAGAGAAATGAAAGAACTGCTGACACAGACAGAGCGTCAGCGCAGGGTAATCCATTCTCATCCCCCCCAAATGTTACCAAGCAAAGAACACTCAGACTGCTGAGCTGAAGGAGATCACAAAATGTCCCGGTGAGCTCTGCTGCAATCCAGGTAAACAAAAACTGAGCTGGAGGAACAAGTGAATGACAAGTCAGGAAAACCGTAGAGTTCTTCTTAAAATCCATTAAGGAATCAGTGCTTCAGGTTATTTGAAACAAGTCTGATATTTTACTATTTCATAACTTTATGTATATAATTTAGACACCACAAACTATGCAAAGGATAACAGAGTTTAAGAAGATGCAGAGAAGAGCACTCAACTGTGAGCACCTTTTCACACAAAATAAGTGATCAGCCATAAACCGAGACAACTCTACAAGAAGTAGTCAAGTCTGATGCCTGAAAAATGGACTGTTGTGCATGAGATGGTAGCACTGCAGATGTGTAATTGAAGGAAGCAATCATAACAGGCAGCAACATTCTCAAAAGTGCGTCATCCAATTCACGAGAAAGGACAATACAGGACACAAAGCAGGTAACGGTGCCTCTCCATTCATGGCAGGGTCTGGTCACACACACTGTGGACAACAGGGGGGCGTCACTGGGCCCCAAACCTGGGACACAACCTACACGAACAGAGTCGCGGGGTTCAAATACAGTGGTTTTATTTCTTTTCAAATACCTTTTTGGCTCCTCGAGAATTGTTCCACACAGCATATTACGCATAGTAATGGCGAATCTTTCCTCTTTCTCTCTTTTTTTCTTAACATTTTATTAATTTTATTAGAATCAAACAACATTTCATACAAGCAAGTCAAGTTTAACAAAACTAGATTCAAAACAAATCAACCCCCACCCATGAGAAAGACAGCCAAAATTTTAACAATAGTAAAAATATGGAAATAAATGAGTAAGAATAAATAGAATAAAAAAGAGGGGAGACAATCTGCTTCCTCAATTTAAATGCTTATTCTAAAACTAGCCAAGCCGTGGCGTAGCATACGCCGCATAATTATGTATTGATGGGTGAACACTTCCTGAATGACACAGTTGTCCAAATGGCGTGGGTTTGTGGATACCACTGTGAGTGAATGAAAAGATAGACCTCTGGAGAGAGCAACATACAATTGTCCGTGACTGAAAGCGGGATCGTCTGTGACGAAGAAGGCCACGCTGGTGAAAGTTACTTCATCGGTAGGGATAAGTGTCAGTACTTGTAGATTAAGGTGTAGCGAGTCTTCATTGTTGGCGCTTAATATAGCTTGCGTACTGAGATGTTCCGGAGTCACAGTTGAGAAACACTTTTTTAATGTCATTTAAGCACAGGGAAAAAAATGAACATGTGAAACATCTGTAATGTAATAAGCCACCAAGAAAAGTAACATTGCAAAAATGCTATCTATGACCCGATCGCTGTAAACAGAAGTGAAAACAAAATCGAGCCCGGTGCACCGGTCGTGCAACTGTCGTCTATGCACCTCTGAGCCACGTTGTCCTTTCATTGTTCTTTGTGGTTCCAGCTGCTTTTCTATATATAATCCACCAAGTCACCCGACCATGGTAGTAGCGAGGGGGGAGGGTGTGTACACAGGGCAGGGATGTATTCAGAGGGAGCGTATGACCCGCACTCACTGGGTATTCCTCGTTCGTGGGGAACAATTGCAAGCCCCGGTGCCCATTACGAATGGGGCTCAACGGCTTACCCAGGCCTGTCGGCACCGGGTAGACACACGTTGATCCATTCAGTGTAGCGGACATCACATACCTGTTAATGCTCAATCTCACGTGGCTGAAAGCCACTAGTCCCTCTAAGAAGTTGGACGCCTACCGCTTGGCGATCGCATAACTATTAAGCAGGAGGGAATCTCATTCGTTTTTGGAATTAACCAGACTAATCGCTCCACCAACTAAGTACAGCCATGCAAAACCACGCACATAATCGAGAAAGAGCTATCAATCTGTCAGTCCTCTCCGTGTCCGGGCAGGGTGAGGTTTCTCGTGTTGAGTCAAATTAAGCAAGATTTGTGTGTGGCGAGTTGTTGCGTCCGGGCACATGAGCAGGCACTGTGAATGCCTTGAGAGTGTGGGTGGACGCGTGCCGGGGAATAATGAGTATCTATATATCTTCTTAGATATAGACAGCGTCTGATAGTTGTGATGGTTTTACACTCCAGTACATTGGGGTGAACGCTGATAACAATCAGGCAGGCAGGCGTATTAGAGTTGGTGCTCTTAGTGTTGGTGGGCGTGTCTCTCTAGCGGTTCGAGTTCTTGGGCGGTGCTCTGTTGTTTGTATCCCACGGTCGGACGACTTGGTGGATTATATATGGAAATGCAGCAGAAACCAAAAAGAATAATGAAAAGTCAACGTGGCTCAGTGGTGCATGTGTACTGTAGCAGAGACGAAAGTGAGTTGTTCCGTCCGGGCACATGAGCAGGCACCGTGAATGCCTTAAGAGCGTGAGTAGACACGTGCTCGAGTTGGTGGGCTGGGCTTTGTGAGTTGACTGATATGGCTATTTTTTGCGTATCCCATGGTTGTCTTCCGGCAGTGTGAATGCCTCGAGAGACAGGGCGTCCTTGTTTGGTGAGTTGTTGCAGTGTGTGAGTTACAAGCTGCGATGGTTTTACAAGCTGGTAACGGGTGGGCGGGCAGACGTTCTCGTCCCATGGTCTTCGAGTTGGTGGGCGTAGCTCTGTGAGTTGTCGGCGTATCCCATCGTCTTAGCGTTGGCGGGCTAAGAGTGGTTTATTTATTGTGCGTATCCTATGTTTTACACGATGCATACAGCGATTCACATGCGCGATAAACATGCCTCTTCTTAGATGGTCCTGCCGCGTCCACCCTCGTTCTTGAAGCATACACACCGCCTGGTTAAGGGCGGGGAAACATTTTCCGTGTTCCTGCAGGACCATCTAAGAAGACGCATGTTTGTTGAGGATGCGAATTGCTGTATGTAGCGTGTAAAACAGTTTGCGATGGTGCACGTGGTCGTGCGTCGTAACCGAAAAGTCAACGTGGCTCAGAGGTGCATGTGTACTCTAGCACAGATGAACATAAATGAAGGCGTTTTTTCCGAGTTAAAAGATTACAATATGAAAGTTTTCGAGGTAATGTATAACATCCTCTTTCTCTTCTGCCTCCTTACAAATGTAGCCCTCAGCCTCCTTGATTCTAACTGTCCGAGGTGAGGTGGTGGGCTCCTTTCAAGCCAGACCCTGGAAGTACTTCTAATGTTTGGGCAAGGTCCAAAGTTGGCACTTCTGGGTCAGGTTAAAGGTTCATAAAGTAGGAATGGTCCATCCCTGCAGCACCCATTAGAGCAATCTAAACGAGAACAGGCCATTCATCCCAAGTCCTAGCCACTTAATTCTTCCAAAAATATCTTACTGTCTATCATGCTACTTGGTCACAAATTCCAAATGTCTGTGGATCTCTGTGTAAAGAAAAACTACCTAATGTTTGTACGAAATTTTCCCTTAACAAGTTTCCAACTGAGTCCTCTTGTTCTTAATGAAGATCATTTTAAAGTCACAGTCTCGATCCACTGGACTAATTCTGTTCATAATTTTAAACACTTCAGTCTCCTCTTAATCTTCTTTTCCTTAAACTGAAAAGGCTCAGCTCTTTTAAGTTTTCCTCATAATTCATCCTGTTACCCTGGAATCAGCCTAGTTGCTCTTCTCTGGACCTTTCCCAGTGGTGCTACGTCCATTTTGTAGCCTGGAGACCAAAACTGCACACGGTACCGGTGTGTCCCACGAGAATCTGACTCCCAGCAATGCCACAGAGGGAGGTAACAGGGAGCAGCGACATAGCAGTGCTGCCCTCTAGTGTGTAGGGGGACTATATACACGAAAAAGGGATAACTGCGCTGCTCCTTTCATTATTATGGTCTTGCTTCCTGAAAGGGATAAATTCTCATCCTGATCGAAAAGCCAGTCCATTTTTGGTCCTTCCGCTCTGGCCTCTTTTCCTAGCAACAGGACACCTTTCCTCCTGAACGAGATGCCGGATAATCCCGCATGGCACGTAGAACACATGAACAGTGCAGCTGCTGGAATATTAGGTGTTATCAGGCACGGGTAAAACGTGTGTCAAAAGAATTCTCAAAGTCCAAAAGTTTGTTTTAAAAGTATTTAGTGAAAGTTAAAGACAAATAATCCACACAAGAATAAAAGGAAAAATAGTTACATATAGAATAAAAGGCAAAAAAACAAAAAATGTATCTTCTATAAACTTAGCTTTTCTTGAAAGAACTTTAGTTATTTCACTACTTAAAGATTCTTAATTTCTTCTTCTGTATGCCTTAGCGTACAGTATGGTACTTAAGTAAACAAGTTTTCTTTACGTGTTATTTCTCACATTCAGAGAGCCCATAGGCCATCAAGCACGGTCACGAGCGCGAGCACAGTCACAGTTAAAAACCGTACGCCTATACACCTTATACAAGGCAAGGCTGTCACTAACTGTGACAAGAATAATATGTATTTGAAGCAGTTAGAAAAGGCAAGAATGTATCAATAGAATTCTATTTACGGGGGTCATAGGAACCTCCCATAGATTATGCATTGTCATCAAATAAATATTCATAAATTTTATAGAACTAGGAAAATGTCTCTTACAAACAGTCCAATCTAACACCCTTGTCTTTGGGGATGTGAGACAAAAATCACAGTAATTAGAGGAAAAGTAATGCGAACCGGAATGAAGTCAAACTCCACGTGGACAGACCACTAGGGTATGGGACTCAAATGTAGGGCACTTGATCTGTGAGGCAGTTTTTAGGGTGGGTACAAATATTGGACATGTCACATGTTCAGGACATGCAAACGCTACTCTGTCACCAAGCTTCACAATTTAAATGCAAGATCCTGCAACTCTGAGGCAGAGGGAGCAACTGCTGTGTCACAATTCCACTCTAGAAATAAGTGGGATCAAAAAATGAGTGATGGTCCACCCCTCACACACCAGAACGATGAAGACAGGCTGGTCGGCTTAATGCTGTAAATCCAGAGAGGAAGTCGGAATGAAAAGGGCCCATACTGAAAAATACACTGCAGACAAACTGATCTGCCATTTGAGCCATGGGGCTGCCCCAAAAATTTTAAGAAAATAACAGCAGTGTCTTTTAAAGCCTTTAAAATGGAAGACTGAGCTCAAATAAATTTGGTGGAGGAATGCAAAAAAAGAAACAGAAACAGACTCAAGGAAATTTGAATAAAATTTACATCATCTTCCTATTGGAGGTAAAGCTTTTATTTTCTTTTTTCTGACGGCAGTAACATGAAACAGTTTTGTTTAAAGCTTTCATCTCAACATATCTCAGCAGTAAATTGGTTTTTTGATAGGTGTTTAGTGCAGTAATAAAAAAAACCCTGCTGCCATAAAGCTAATACTAATTTTTTTATTTACTTGTGTATGGGGCAAATATTATATTTCAATTGAAAAAAACTGGAAATGTAGATATACCAAACCTGAAATAATAATATAGAACTTCAGAATTTGTTTGGTTTAAAATGCAGCAATTCATCCTTTAAATGTTTCTTTACGGTTCGGACATGGCAGAACATTCACTTACAAAGGGAGCCCTTCAAGCAGATCGTAGAAGCAGTAACTTTCACCAGCGTGCCTTCTTCGTCACAGACGATCCCGCTTTCAGTCACGGACAATTGTATGTTGCTCTCTCCAGAGGTCCATCTTTTCATTCACTCACAGTAGTATCTACAAACCCACGCCATTTGGACAACTGTGTCATTCAGGAAGTGTTCACCCATCAATACATGTTTCTTTACGGTTCCGACATGGCAGAGCATTCACTTACAAAGGGAGCCCTTCAAGCAGATCATAGAAGCAGTCTGAGGTGAATCTGATCTGGAGCCCAGGACCCTCAACTTGATTAAGAGGTGGACATAACCTCACTCAGGTTACAAGCTTTCTCAGTGCAAATTCAGATTACTGCATTATCTGTACGACATTCACTCATTCATTCATTCGTTATCAAAACTCACTTAATCCATGACGAGGTTGTGGGGTTTTAAGGCAAAAATCAACCCCAAGCACCTGTCAGCAGGGCACACTCAAAATAACTAGTTCATAGAGAGCTGATTTAGTGCTGAAATCTGAACTGACCCACGACAGGCACACCCGGGATACATGTCATGTATATATATATATATATATATATATATATATATATATATATATATATATATATATATATATATATACATACATACATACAGTGACAAGAATGGACAGGAAACATAAAAAGGTTTGGGGCAGCCACCCATGCATTGTGCCCTGGCTGCAAAATGGGTTACATTTTGAAGAGTTGTGTCTGGTTCAAAGTCCAAAACAGAACTGAAGACATGTTGCAAAGATGGTGGTTTTAACTGTCAAAACTGGACGTGATGTCATTGGGACCGGAAGTGCCGGAACAGGACATGACATCATCACGGTTTCCAGAATTCTGTGGAACTTCCCATGAATGGTCTGCAGAGGATTGAGAGAAAAAGTCACTGCACCTCGCCAGCCCCTGGTCAGGTATGGAAATGTCACTATTCAGACCGTATAGCTGCCGTAATGTGTGTGACAATATATATATAATGAGGGACAAAAGGAATACCTCAATAGTGGAAGGAACAGGGGGACAGAGAGTTTTCACAGAGCATTATCTCCCCCGTATCACTAGATGGCAGCCCCCCACTGGGTTGCAGCAGTTTCTCAGATTCCCACAGGGTACTTGGGAGTTGGATTTTGTAGCCTCAGTGCAACTGGGTTCCATGGGTCTGCCAGGGGGTGCTGCAGAGCCCTGCTTCGTTGGGCTTCTGCCTCACTGGACGTGCTTTCACACCAGAAGTACTCTCGGATGCAACATAAAAGAAATCCGGTACCTTCTTTCAGGGAGCCGCAGTCGGAATGCTTACCAGGAGGAGTACAGGAGGAGGAGGAGGAGAGAGAGAGAGAGAGACAAAGAAGAACATAAAGTATTGCTTCATGCTTTGCTTACTGTGTTTGTACTTATGGCTGGGGTGGGAAACACTTACAAAGGATGTGTTTCTCACAGAGATAGATAGATAGATAGATAGATAGATAGATAGATAGATAGATAGATAGATAGATAGATAGATAGATAGATAGATAGATAGATAGATAGAGTATAGTTAAAAAAATGCATGTCAAGCTTCTGTCATGACTTTTTCTTTTAGTTATAGCCTTCATTTTCATAATCCTGGTATGCCATGATAAGTTGTTTGTGACTGCCAGTTTTCTGGTGTGACATCTAAAACAACTCCGTCTTAAGTGCTATGCATCTACCCATAGCAAAATCAAACTTTGCAGCTGATCATTGGGGTGGGCTCCTGTGTGTTGACAGCCATTGAGCAATACAAGGGGTACAATGCAGATGCAAGGTGTGAAGCCCAGGGCACGTACAGCCACCTTATCCCTGACAAAAACAGGCAGGACACGACTTTGCCACACAACACACTGTTTATTTATAAAAAACACAGTCCAGCACCAGCCCATGCCACAGTCCTTCCGCTTCCGCTCCTCCTCAGGCTTATAGGGCCCCCAGATGGACTCCAGGTGCCCAACGAGTCTTCTTCTAGCAGCACTTACAAGTGTGGTGGAAGTGCTGCCAAATAGGGCCCTGTAAAAGTCCAGGTGCCCCCTGGCAGTGGTCACGGACCCCAGCAGGGTTGACTTTCCATGCTCACAACCCGTGGCCCTGCTGCAAGCCAAGGGGGCTGCCCTCTGTCGGTCCAGTGAAGAAACTGTCTTGAAAATACTCTCTCCCCTGGTCCTTCCATAATCAGGGCATTGCAGCCAGGTAAGGGCCCCGGCCGTCCACCACAAAGGAAAGAAGAAAACTAGGGATTTGGGCTTTGCATACAGAAGAGAAACTTGTTTGTCCGATGTCTCATGTTTGTCAGACCACAACAGAATGAAAAAAGATACAGATGGGCCAAGACTGTAGCTAAAGTCATCATACCTGGGAAAACATTCGTACAACCACCGTCACATCAAGTAACACATTAAACAGATAAATTCCTTGTCAATTGTGGGGGTTAAACATCTGCGAAAGTACAGTATGTGTGATGTACCACAAGAACCTACGAGGACAAGTCAATAATTATCCACACTTTTGTGATAATTTGTTTGGGTTGGCTGCACAGCTTTACTTACACACATGTGGAGACATGCCATGTCTGTAGTCAGCTTTCACTGATCAATGATAACCATAGTCTAAAACTCCTAAATAGTCAGACATAGAGGTTAACACACTTAATAGATGTTATGGAACATTATAAACACAGTTGTGGGTGTATGAATACTGTATGTGGTCTTTTCAATGGACTGGTACCATTATTTTTCACTTTGCATCTGGGGGTTTGGCAGTGTAGACTTCAGCCCACCGCAATTGTGAATTAGATTAAGAAGATTTGAGAATATAGGTATAGCAAAAGTGAATTCTTATTATCTACAGGGGTTACATTCCTGAAAATCTCAGTGAAAATGGAAACTGCAAATACAGTAGCATTGATCCTATGATCCTGTGAGATGATGGTAGCAAACCCTATTAAAATCTCAGCACTGGTTACTAGGATCAGAGATATGTCAATGTACTGTAGGGTGGACCTTAAAGACCCTAAGGTCACCATTGCCTCAACGCCTCTGACTGCTGAGACAGATAACCTCGGTATCCCTCAAGGTCCAGAGTGAGATGCCATCTACAGATTTCTAAAACTGACCATGTATGCTGTAACGCAGTGGTCCCCAACTCCGGTCCTGGAGGGCCGCAGTGGCTACAGGTTTTCATTCTAAACCTTTTCTTAATTAGTGACCTGTTTTTGCTGCTAATTTATTTCTTTTGAATTCATTTTAATGGACTTGCTCTTGAAGATTCCTCAATTGTTTCTTTTTTCTTAATTTGCAGCCAGACAATAATGAGATACAAAATGAGCCAAAACATGACCAGCAAACTGTGTCCATCATCATACAATATCTAAAAATAAAGAAAGATGAAGGTCTCAGGAATGTTGATCTGCTCAGGTCCCCAAAACTATGGCAAGCCAAATTAACATTTAGAGATATCTTGAAATGAATTTCGGATATCTTAAAATGTAATTTACTTTTTAAGATATCTGAAACTCGCTTTGAGATATCTTAAAATACTTTCCTTTACATTTTAAGATATCTGCAATACATTTCGGGATATCTCAAATGCATTTCAAGATATCTCAAATACAGTTTGATATCTCAAAATAATTGTGTCTGTGTTTCAAGATATCTCAAATGAATTTTCAGATATCTTAAATTGACCTTTCATGCATTTCAAGATATCTCAAAATCATTTCCTGTAAAATTGCCTATTATTTCAATGGGACTTCTTGTTTATTATAAGATATCTTAAAATGTATTTGAGATATCTTGAAATGAGCAGGAAGTGATGTTGAGATATCTGAAAATGTATTTGAGATATCTGAAAATGGACAGGAAGCTGTTTTGAGATATCTGGAAATGTATTTGAGATATCTTAAATTGTATTGTAGATATCTGAAAGTGCTATTGAGATATCTTGAAATAATTGAGTGTCCTTTTAAAGATATCTTAAAATGCATTTTAGATATCTTGAAATACAATTTTAGATATCTTGAAATACATTGTTAGATATCTGAAATAGAGCAGAGACCCATTTTAAGATATCATGAAATTAATTTTAGATATCTAAAAATGTATTTCAGATATCTGAAACAACAATGAATTTCAAGATATCTTAAATGCTTTTTAAGATATCTAAATTATATTTCGAGATATCTTAAAATAACTTCCTTCTCATTTTAAGATATCCCAAATTCATTTTGAGATATCTGAAATGCATTTTCAGATATCTTAAAATGACTTCCTGCACATTTCAAGATATCTAAAATACATTTCAAGATATCTTAAAATAACTTCCTGCACATTTCAAGATATCTCAAATACATTTCATGATATCTCAAAATCACTTCCTGTGCATTTCGAGATATCTTAAATGCATTTCAAGATATCTTAAAATAGGCAGGAAGTTCCATTGAAAGTATAAGAAATTTTACAGGAATTGATTTTAAGATATCTGAAAATGTATTTGAGATATCTTGAAATACACAGGAAGTTATTTTAAGATATCTGAAAATGTATTTGAGATATCTTGAAATACGCAGGAAGTTACTTTAAGATATCTGAAAATGTATTTGAGATATCTTGAAATGTGCACAAAGCTATTTTAAGATATCTGAAAATGTATTTCAGATATCTCAAAATGCCTGCAGATGTATTTTAAGATATCTTGAAATGTATTTGAGATATCTCAAAATGCACATGAACATATTTCAAGATATCTCAAATTGCATTTAAGATATCTTGAAATGCATTTCAGATATCTGAAAATGTATAGCATATCACTTCAAGATATCTTGAAATCTGTTTGAGATATCATACAATTCTTTTTAGATATCCTAAAATAGATTTGAGATATCTAAAATGCATTTCCAGATATCATAAAATTCATTTTGAGATATCTCTAAATGTTAATTTGGCTTGCCATACAAAACAATTTAACAGCGCTCTTAGAAAAGTGAAAATGAACAATTTCTGAAGTGCATGCTATTGCACAATGACAGCAGCAACAAGCCATGGAATTAAAGAACGGGTTTAATTAACAACAAGAATCGGCGCCTGATTAAGCAAATGGTTGGAGTTTGAGGCCCTGACTTAGTTGGTCTTCTGTTCCCTTACTTACTTCACGTTTCATTTCTGTTTGGGTGCCATTTAAGGAAAGAAATGAAGCCATTCAGAGGAGCGATGAAGAAATTCAGGGGAACAAATCTGTAAAAACGAGTCAATTAAAACAAAAGGAAAAGGAGTTAATTAGCAGTAAAAACTGGTCACCAATTAAGAAAAGGGCTAAAATGAAAACCTACAGCCACTGCAGCCCTCCAGGACCGGAGTTTGAGACCACTACTGTAACGGGTCCCTTTCTTTCAACCTTGCAAAAGGCACAGATTCTTCTTCCCTTGCAGGAACTGATGCCATTTCATCTGCTGTAACAGACTCACACGTTAGTTCAGTCATAGTATAAAGTTCATTCACTCTCTTTACTCATTTTTAAGTTTGGCACTGTTTTTTTTTTTTTATAAGAAAAGCTGACAACCGATAATCTTAAAAAAATTCCCAAAAGAGAGAAGCAGAAAGCAATAAGTGAGAGAGCAAGTCTCTTCACATTGAATCTGCCAGTAAGCCATTAGCCTTATCTGCAGGGAACATCCTGCAAGGATCTGCTCTTCCTTTCTTCATTTTCTATTCTTAGACTCAACTGTTATAAGCTTTAAATTTAACAAAGCATCATTTTATTGTTTCCCGTATGTACTTCTCTGCCTGTTTCTCGGAGTGTTTTCTGCTGTTACAAGGTCATTGTAATCATGTGGTCAACATTATTGGCAGCATCTGGAAAAATTGCTTGTAGCCAAAATCAAAATGTATCTGTCCTTCAGTTTTTAACCGATTGATTTTCAAAGCCACAACATTTAATTAGGTTATTAATCAACCACAGAAAACAGCTTTGTCTCCTAATTAAGTATTCCTAATAGAGAATGATGTTCATCACAGCCCTCGGCTGACAGATTACTGTAGTGTGCTGAGATCGTAGCTTGACCAGCAGGTTTGGTACACACTGACTGCTAATTAAGTTTGGTTGACAGACAAAGTTACATATGAACATAAAGAAATAAATTCTTCAGAAATGGCACAGGGACAACGTGGTGATGGACGGCACACGGTGGTGCAGTGGTACGACAGCTGCTGCCTCGCAGTAAGGAGACCACGGTTCACGATCTGGGTCCTCCATGTGTGAAGTTTGCATGATCTCCCTGTGTCTACTCTGGTTCCCTCCCACTATCTAAAGACTGGTGAATTGGAGATGCTAATGGTCCTAGTGTGTGTGTGCCTGTGTGGTGTGTGTACGTGTTTGTGTTCATCCTGCGATGGACTGGGATCCCGTCCAGTGTTTGCTCCTGACTTGCACCCTATGCCCAGCTCCACCAGTGACGCTGCAGGTTAGAAAAGATAGATAGATAGATAGATAGATAGATAGATAGATAGATAGATAGATAGATAGATAGATAGATAGATAGATAGATAGATAGATAGATAGATAGATAGATACTTTATTAATCCCAAGGGGAAATTCACATACTCCAGCAGCACCTTACTGATACAAAAAACAATATTAAATTAAAGAGTGATAATAATGCAGGTAAAAACAGACAATAACTTTATATAATGTTAACATTTACCCCCCCGGGTGGAATTGAAGAATCGCATAGTTTGGGGGAGGAACGATCTCCTCAGTCTGTCAGTGGAGCAGGACAGTGACAGAAGTCTGTCGCTGAAGCTGCTCCTCATCTTATTTTCAAATTCTGTATCTTGTCATTTTTAGAGGCGCCAGGTACTCCTGTTTTCCTCTTTTTATGTTTAAGCGAGGCTTATGTTTAAAATTCTCTTTTGTTTAATTTTCATTCTTTCATTTATGTCATTATTGGAATGTATTTATATTATTCATGTAAATATGTATTTACTTGTAATTTACTTTCTATGTGTGTCATTATGTTTTCTGATGCCGCATGTGTATAATGGGTGAATCCAGAAGAGACCGGGCCACCTGTCCATCATCGTTTAGGCACCGCCCCCAGCTCTATAAAGGCAAGCTGGGAATTGAAGTCCAGCATAGTTCATTCGAATGCGCTGTGGAGGATTTGGGTGGTTCTGTGAGTCGTGTATTTTCTTTGATTTTCATCTGTGTGTTTTTTGACTTATTTTGCTCTGCTTCTTAGTATTATTCTTGTGCATTTCACATTGGGGGGCGGCATGGTGGCGCAGTGGTAGCGCTGCTGCCTCGCAGTTAGGAGACCCGGGTTCGCTTCCCAGGTCCTCCCTGCGTGGAGTTTGCATGTTCTCCCCGTGTCTGCGTGGGTTTGCTCCGGTTTCCTCCCACAGTCCAAAGACATGCAGGTTAGGTGGATTGGCGATTCTAAATTGGCCCTAGTGTGTGCTTGGTGTTTGTGTGTGTCCTGCGGTGGGTTGGCACCCTGCCCGGGATTGGTTCCTGCCTTGTGCCCTGTGTTAGCTGGGATTGGCTCCAGCAGACCCACGTGACCCTGTGTTTGGATTCAGCAGGTTGGAAAATAGATGGATGGATTTCACATTGGGGATCATTTGCTTTGGATTGCCTTATAGGCGACTCCTTTTGCTTCCTGATCCAAGGACTTCACTAAACTGTCCTTGTGTGCCTTGAAAGGTGCCTAGAAATAAAATAAATTATTATTATTATTATTATTTGGTAGTAGCGACAGGCGGTGTGTACAAAGGGCCTGCAGGGACTTAATCAGTGCGCTTACTGGGAACTCCTCATTCGTGAGGACCAATTGCAAACCCCATTCCCAATTACAAATGGTAGTCAACTTACCCACACTCCTCGGCACAAGGTAGACACACATTGACTCATTCAGTGTAGCACATGTGCAGCCCTGGACATCTACAGACATCACAGACCTGTTATTGTTCAATCTTACGTGTCCGTACTGTGTGATAGACCACTCAGGCTGCCAAGAGGCGGGTGTTGTGAAATGGGTTACACTTTTGTAACAGCAGACAAGCGAATCTGTGAAAAATGAGTATTTATTGTATGCATCTAGAAATGCCACTAATTTATTCTTTTATTAACCCTTCTTTTATTAACCCTTCTGTCAACGTGTATCCTACCAAAAATTATCCTAAAGGAAGACTTTGATTTCACATTTTACTTGTCAGTTACTGATCAGAGTACAAGTGTCCAAAAGCAAAACTTATATCTCTATAGTGTTTGATTTCATGCTTTAATTTGTCTGGCACTCATCAGAAGGTAGCTGCTGAAGGAGCAATGCCATCTCTCTGTCAGGTGGCATCATCTCTGTTTAAAAAGGATCCATTCTGTAATAGTCAGTCAGCCATTTTCCAACCCGCTATATCTTAACACAGTGTCACAGGGGTTTGATGGAGCCAATCCCAGCCAACACAGGGCGCAAAGCAGGAACAAATCCCAGGCAGCCATTCTGTAATACTCTGAATCAAATCCGACGACTTCTAAAGGTACACACAACCTAATGTGGTCTCGCCATTCCTATTGCAAACTCACCAACTCAAACAGAAGGTCATACTGCAGACAGGTTAGTTAATTACTTAGTTAAAGCATTTACACATAAAATATTTAGTCTCTTGACTGTCCTGACACAGTCTTTTCTCCCCCGTAAGTATCCAGCAGTGCTTTTTACGGCTTGAAAGTGTCACTGGGAGAAAGCTGTTAGCATTTCAAATTACAACAGTATGACCTTGCATGATTAACGCTGGCCATAAAGAAAGTTAGGAAACAGCAAGTGAGGGGAAGCCATCATTTCCAAAGTCTCTTGTTATGATTATGGGTCTCTTTGTTAGAATAAAATTGAGAAATGAAGCACTTGCTTTGAGCATGCACTGAGTCACACTTTATGAGCATTTGCTGGATACCACTGAGATCTGAAACAGATGTGGGAGCACGTCTAACTCGGTGTGCTGAGCTCAGCAAATCTGCCTCTGCAAAAAATGGGTCTTTACATATTTTTTGGCATTAACAGGAAAAAGAAAAAAATTCTGACAACCACTAAATAGAAATTCATGCATACAAGGAATCTAGATAGGGCAGAAGTTCATGATAGATTCACAATTTTATGAAGGTTAAATAAAGTTTTTATATATTGGATATTTTTACACATTTTGCTTTCTTGAAATATAACTTAACAGTAAATCGGTCTTCTTCTTCTTCTTCTTCTTCTTCTTCTTCATCTTTTCCCATTTCTATGTGGGGTTGAATTGCTTGATCAGCCTTCTTCATACAGCTCAGTCCTGCACCTCCTCACCTGTCAGACCCTTTTCCTTCAGATCGTCTTTTACTTTATCCATACAATACAATACAATTTATTTTTGTATAACCTGAAATCCCACAGTGGGTTTTACCAGGCCCTGCCTCTTGACAGCCCCCCAGTCTTGACTCTCTAAGAAGACAAAAGAAAAATTCCCAAAAAAGAACCCTTGTAGGGAAGAAAATGGAAGAAACCTTGGGAAAGGCAGTTCAAAGAGAGACCCCTTTCTAGGTAGATTGGGTGTGCAGTGGGTGTCGAAAAGAAGGGGGGTAAATACAATACGATACACAGAACAGAACACAAGTCATCCTCAATACAGTATAATCTATATATATAAAATCCCTATGTGCGTCCAGGTGTCCGTGTGTAGGTGTCTTCTGGTGAAGTGCGCATGCGCGGGTCACGGTGCGATGCGTGATATTACTGTCAGAGAAAGTTAGAGGCGTTTTACGGAAATACAAACCAGTATTACTGCGAGAGGAAATTAAAGGTACACAATACAGTGACGCATATTACAGCCACATACAAGCCAGTATTACTGTCAGAGGAGATTAAAGGCATATTACTGACGCGCACGCCTGTATTACCGCCAGAGAAAATTAAAGGTATATTACGGACGTACAAGCCAGCGGACGTACAAGACGGTATCTTTCAATAAGCGCGCGCACAAAAAGGCGAGCCTCAAAAGGGCAACTTCAATTGGGCGCAGCGAATAAAGGCGCGCGTAAATAAAGATCTGCACCTTTGTTGCTCTTCACATATTCCAGAGCCATTTGAACTAAATTATCTACGAACGCCTTTATTCACCGCGCTCAATTGAGGTCGCCCTCTTGAAGCTCGCCTTTTTGTGCGCGCCCTTATTGAATAGAGCCGTACAAGACAGTATTACTGTCACAGAAAATTAAAGACACACAATACACGGCGGCAGCCCACGAAGAACGGTCAGCTCAGCAAGTAAACATCAACAAAAGAAAGGCTGAAAGAAAGAAAAATACGACCAACAAAAAGAATGAGGTCAAAGACCCTTGCCATTTAATATAGACTGGTCCTACTAATGTTTATGCACTACTGTTCTAGCGCCCGTTATTGTAACGGGCTAAATGACTAGTAGTAAAATAAAAATATTACAAGTACAGAGCAGAATTCAACAGTAGATGATCTTTATATATAATACTCTACCGTGGCTCTCCGTTTGTCTGTCCAGGATTTTAATTCACCTGTAGCTCACAAACCGTTTGACCTATTGACCTGAAATTTGGTATATTACGTGACCTCTACTATCTGCTTTTGGGGTGATGATTGAGCTCCAAGGTTATTCCTCTTTTTATTTTTATTTTATTTTATTGTAGAATCAACTCTCGGCAGTGGCCAGCAGGGAGGCACATGTGTATGGGTGCCGTTCTCATCCCTACCACCTTTGCCATCACTTCCCCTGCCTCTTCATATCTTAAATCATTCTTGAGGCAAATTGAAGACTTAAGTGCCAGCTTAAGTGAATAATTAAGGAAAGCGTACTAAGTAATTGCAACACAAACACTGACTTAATAAGTTTTAACGCGAAAAGATGCCAACGAAATAAGAGAAGAAGTGGGCCGCTAGGGTAGAGAAAATAAGAGCTGCTCAGGAAGCAGCAAGCACATCAGCCTCTGAGCAAACGAATGCTAAACGTACAGAGACAGAGAATGAAAACTAGGAATGCTCAAGTCAAGTGTATTCACTGCACATTAATCGTGCAGTGCACTGTTACTGGTATCACAAAATTTGATTTGGATTTGTTCACAGTCCACCTCCGCTTTGGCCTCCCTCACTTTCTCATCATCTGGACTTCCATTCCCATCATTCTTTTGCCCATATATTCCTTGTCTTTCCTCATCGCTCATCCACTCCTCCTAAACCTCATTTCCTGTACTTTCTTAGATGTCTCTCCCACTTTTGTTGAACGTCTGTCTCATTTCTTGTTCTGTCCTATTTTATAACTCCACACATCCATCTCAGCATTGTCATTTCCACCAAATCTAACTTCTTCTCTTGTGCTCTCCTTTACTGCCCATGTCTCAGCTCCATACATCATTTCTGGTCTTACCACTGTCTTAAAAACCCCAACCGTTAACCTTTGTCTTAATTCTTTGATCACACAATACTCCTGATGGCTTCTTACAATTGTTCTATCCATACTTCACTCTATGGGTTATCTCTGCCTCTAATTCTCCATCTTGGGATACCACTGATCCTAAATATTTAATTTATTCACTCTTTTTAGTATCTCTCCCTACAATCTAACTTCTGTATCCTGATCATCATTAACCCTCATATATTCTGTCTTCTTCTTCCTGTTTACCTTCAACCCTCTATCTTCTAAAGCCCTTCTCCATTCCTCCAACTTCCTCTCCACTTCCTCTTTTTGGATGCTACACAACATAATGTCACCAGAAGAGTGGTGGCTCTGAGGCTAGGGATTTGTGGCAGCAATCGGAAGGTTGCCACTTGCCAGCAAGGCCCTTAATCTGCAGTTGCTCTGTTCTGGGTATGATGATGATATTAATCTACATCCAGCCCTGTAAGCAGGTCATCCAACTGGCAGAGAAAACTTGGGAGTTGGTGGCTGGATTGGCACTCTGGCCACTGTAAAAAACCTCACACTGTACAGTGTGGTGCTGAGGTGTCCCCCATTGCATGGCTGCAATCAAATCTCAATCCGGGTGGCTTGCTGTGTGGTGAGTGCGGCAACTCTCTGTAATCAGCGCATGCTCCCAACCTCTCTCTCTCTCCTTCTGGTTCAGACCTACTCAAACTGGGGTTTTGTCTGTTACCGCAACACTACCTTTAACCCGAGTCCTCACTCCCTCATACACATCCTGGACAATCCTCGCACACTTCTCTGGTACTCCTTTCTCTGTCATGCACCTCCAGACTTCTTGACATGGAACTCTATCATAAGCTTCCTTCAAATCAGTAAACACCATATGCAAACCTTTCTGTTTCGCTCGATGCTTCTCTATGAGTTGTCTCAATGCAAAAAACTGAATAAATTGTTCCTCTCCAGGGCAATTAACCAAACTGTTCCTCCCCTATGGTGGTCTCTTCCCTAAGCCTTCTCTTTATAACCCTTCCCCAAATTTTCATTGTATGTAACATCAGCTTTTATCCCTCTATAGTTTCCACAATCCTGAATATCACCCTTCTCCTTAGACATGGGTACAATCACGTTGTTCCTCCACTCCTCTGGTATTCTCTCCTGTTCATAGATCTCCAGCATTAGATCTCACAACACATCTACTCTCTCTTCCCCTAAACTCTTCCACACTTCTGCTGGTATTTCATCTGATCCTGTTGCCTTTCCATTTTCCATTCTTTTCACTGCCTTCATTACTTCCACCCTCTTGGTACTAGCCCTTTATTTGGGACTCCATCCACAACTATGACCCTTGGATTTTCTTCATTCAACAGCTTTTCAAAGTACCTCTTCCATCTACTTTTGATCCTATCCTGCTCACTCAGGACCTGACCATACTCATCTTTCATCTGCTTTATCTGACTAATATCTTACCCAGCCTCGTTTCTAGTCTTTTCTATTCTAAAAATCCTTCTCTTTTCCTCTTTTGTCTCCAATTTTTCATTCAACACCTGCAAACCCCGTGTCTTGGTCTTGCCACTGCCCTCTTTGCCTCCATGTTTGTCTGCCTATACATTTCTCTACTTCCCTCCCTCCCTCCACCAGTAAATCTGTACCTCAGATCTCTGCTATTTCAACATTTGTGTTTAGTTCTGGCTTTTGGGATGATTCTTGTGAGGCTTGTCATGGCAGAGGTCACGGCAATGCCCGTCTTTTCTCAAGGAGGCACACGGAGTCACAGGAAGGCAGCAGAATCAGGCTTTTATTGCATGATGCATACATGGACTGAAATCAAGAGAAATGAGCAACCAAGGATGGGCAAACCATACTTTTATTACAATTCTTATCTCCCAACACATTTGACTCTGTCATCTGACTCCCTATCATTCCATTTCCCGCTATCCTGCCTTAAACTGGTTTCACCAACAGTGCAGGATTTACGTATAAGCTACACAAGCTATAGCTTAGGGCCCCCGCCTTCTTGGGGGCCCCCAAAACAAATTGTCCGAGTGAGCAATTGTCATATATACTTAAATATACTACAACATTATTTGTCCCAATCAGGCCCGGCCTTAGGCATAGGCGAAGTAGGCGACCACCTAGGGCCCCAGTGTCCGGGGGGCCCCGGATCGACTTCTTGGTCTAATTTTCACGCATTTCACAGAGCTTCCAGGGGGCCCCTGGACCCCCCTTTCGCCTAGGGCCCCATAATACCTAAGACCGGACCTGTTCACCAATATATCCCAGGAGGACATACAGGTGATGGTGATGGGTGTAACAGAGCAAGATGCAGAGGACAGGAAGATAAGGAAAAAGATAATCCGCTGTGGCGACCGCTAACAGGAGCAGCCAAAAGAAGAAGAAGAAGACTGGGCATAGTATCTTTGCCATACATCACATATGCTTGACGGGGCCTAATCCCGTCTAGTACTGGTCCAGTTGTCGCCACCAATATTTACAACCTCAAGTTCATCTCTCTTATCTGGAGAAGTGGAATTCACTCTCCCCATACTTCAGTGCACACTTGACCTTCAGTCCATAATATATTGGTGGTCTCTAGCTTATTCAGGTACATAAAAAAATGACAGGCCTAAGCCTTTCCAGTTTAATTTTTATAGTGCTCTTGCTTAATAAAATATAATACTTATTTCTTTTATGTGCTCATGATTCGTTTTGAATATATATTAATCAACAGTAAGATAAATACATCCCTCTATAGGCTGAGGCAGAATTGGAAGAGTTGGGAGTACATTATACTATGGGGGTTTTGAGGAACTTGTCCATATTAATGAACCATGTGGTGCATAACAGGTTGTCATGTACTTGTAACTGGACTTACACCAATCATTTCAATTCACCAGTATGCAGGAGCCCCCTAAAAAAATAAAGTGATGGCTGATTTATAATTATATAGATGCCAATCAAATTCCATTCAAACAAAGTGCTCAGGACTGATAAAGTTATTCATTCTAACGGGGATTTCATTAAAATGAAATTCTAGCATAGTGCGGTCCTTCAGTACTAGTGACCTGCCGAACTCAATGGCAACATCCATTTTCTTTTTTGCTAGCACCAATAGTGGTGAGAATTTCATCCATCCATCCATTTTCCAACCCGCTGAATCCGAACACAGGGTCACGGGGGTCTGCTGGAGCCAATCCCAGCCAACACAGGGCACAAGGCAGGAACCAATCCCGGGCAGGATGCCAACCCACCGCAGGACACACACAAACACACCCACACACCAAGCACACACTAGGGCCAATTTAGAATCACCAATCCATCTAACCTGCATGTCTTTGGACTGTGGGAGGAAACCAGAGCGCCTGGAGGAAACCCACGCAGACACGGGGAGAACATGCAAACTCCACGCAGGGAGGACCCAGGAAGCGAACCCAGGTCCCCAGGTCTCCCAACTACGAGGCAGCAGCGCTACCCACTGCGCCACCGTGCCGCCCTGGTGAGAAGTTCTCAGTTTTTTTTAAATGACGTTCCTTGATGACCATAGCACGCAGATAGTATTACTAGACTATGAGGTCAAGGGAGAGGAGGGTTTGGGAGGTCTCCCACAGTGTCAAGAGTTGCTTGAGTTACAAAAATGGCAGCCCTTAAGTTTCATAATTCCGGAAGCCAAGAGAGGACATACAATATCGTTATTTTTTAAAATTGTTTCCTCGAGATAACGGACAAATTTTATCGGGATCTCGATAAAACAAAAGATCTTGTTTTCTCAAAATTATGAAATAATTGTATCTAACGTTTAATGTTTAGCTTATTGAAGCCACGTTCTGTTTGAAATGGCAGAAGAGCAGAACTGTATTGATCAGCGCGTCACATTTTTGTTCAATCAAGGGCTGACACAGGCTGAAATATGTTTATGCCTTAGTTTAGAAAATAATAACGTTAGTGTTCGTCATTTAAGAAGTCGGTTAGCAAGGCTTCAACTGTATAGGCTTCGCCATCTAAGCCAGCCTGATGCCAGGAGCAAAGGTTAAGTTTTGTTTTCTCGAGACCACGATAAAATTATTCCGTTAGCTCAAGAAAACAAATTTTCATTTTCTCAACATCTTGATAAAATGAGTCTGTTATCTCGAGGAGAAAATTTTAAAAAATAACGATATTGCACGTCCTCTCCCAGTTTCCGTACATAACTGCCGTCCCTCCAGTGACATCGCCTATTAAATTGAACATCTCTCTCTAATCTTTTGTGAGTCACTATGTTCTTTTTGAACCTGGAAGAGTTTTTACATAAAAAAAATTTTGATAAAAAGTTTGAGGAAATGAAGGTCACATTTGCATATTAGAAACGTTGGATGTATGAATTTGCGAGCATAAAATTCGAGGACGCATTCAGATGCAGAAAATCTTTTTTAAAAAAACGATTTTGGTGTGCAGGTGTTCATGCTGTAAAATCTCGACGAATTTATGAAGCACACTGGAAACTGGTTGAGTAGCATAAACACGAGGGAAGCTCAGCAGTCAGCACTTTTGCGGAAGGGCAAGCCAAAAATAAATTTTCAGTCTGATTAATGTGCTCAGCGAAATCACACCATACTTTGAGAAACCCGGAAATAAACAACAGGGTCGAGCTGAAGTCAAATCTGATTGACAGTTATTCCGTCCCCTTGATACGCACACAGTGCTTCCACTCTGCAGTAACCATTCTAGTGCTCCGCCCCACTGCAAGAGTGTGACAACAGTCAAGAAGACCATGTTACATAAACGTGCAATCTAATTGGCTTTTCAGCAGAGCTCCTGATTCATGATTATTGGGACAAGTGCAGAATAAGTACACATGTTTAACATTACTGCTTAGGGAAACTGACTGGGGTTAAAAAATGGTTAAAATGAGGATTTAGTTCAAATTCGAATTCGTAAGCTGATGACCCATTTAGGACATCCAGTGAGTCAATTTGGGTCCTGACCCACGGGTTCACAAAAGGGTTTGCACAAAGTTCCCCTCACAATCCCAAAACTCTGCAGATTTTGGTTAACTGGTGATTCTAAGATGGCCTGTAATGGATGTATTTGTGTGTGTGACTGGACCCTGTGACAGATTCCTGCCTTACTCTCAGTGCTGCACGGACAGGCTCTTGGCTTCCATGGGACTTTAAATTGGATTTGGCTGATTTGAGAGTATGACTTATAAATTATTTTCCCTGTGACTCTGTATTAGATTTAAAGATGGATGGGCAAGTTCTGTTGTGAGTGCACATTGTTTACTTACCATAAATCTTTCTGTAGCTTTGCTGGACATCTTCCATGTGGTCTGCGGAACAGGCTTAATTCCATAAGTCATTTTCATTCGAACAAACAGAAGACTACAGCGAAACATTTGCATCACTTGTCATTTCTGTTACAGACATCCTTCCCCCCCCCTTCATCCACCCCATCGTTTCCATAGTGTCATGCAAGGATGATATATGGCGTGTTATAAGATCCAGTCAGATCAATCGGACAGGGATGATCTAATCCGTCTGAAGCAGCTTATGTTGTGCTCTGAGACGGCGGCCAGCAAGCATCAACGTGTACAAAGCTGTTAAAGCTGAGGATTCATCTGTCACTAAAATTATGTCACCTCTGGCCCGTAGAGAAGTAGTCAGCACTGAACCAAAATTTCATACATGGGAACGTTTAGCTCAAGTCGCCGAAGCGGAAACACTAAAGCTTGATTAGGTCCAAGCAGCGTCAGATTTTTGTATTGAAATAAAACAATTTGTTGTGGCTAAACTTTATTTGAGCGGTGTTAAAGATTTCTGATCCATCCTTTTAGCACTCACGTGTTTATACAATTAAGATTTTTGAAGGTTTTATAATGGCAAAATCTAATAGCTCAACATTTCTGTAGCTTACAGTTTAAATTTACTTTCAGCTCTGGGAGACACAGTTTGATTCTTTGCCTGGTCGCTTTTTCCTTACGTTGCTCTAGTATTCAATCCATATCGCAAAAATGTAAAGTTTAGGTTGGCCAGATAGTCATATACCAGACACATGCTTGCCTCCTGCCTTGTGTCAGGCTGAAAATTGATTCATTGTAGCTTTATCTTTTTAGAGAAGAAGTGTACTGTTGTCGGGGTCACATCCTGCGTTTCTAGGGGCGTGGTCTCTAGGGTTGTGACCTTGACTTAATCAGCAAACAGCATATAAGGTCAGCTTTTTGCTCTCAGCCTTATCCCATCTGAGGATAAAATCCTAGTGGAGAAGAACAAACAAACAAACTGTGATTGCCTTTAGCTCACTATCAGCACTAGACTTGTCTTGCTCAACTGGAAGAATCTTAACTCACCTCTTTTAAGCCAGTGGATAACTGATGTTACATACTAAACGGCTCAAAAAAATTAAAGGCACACTTTGAAAACACATCAGATCTCAATGGAAAAAAAAAATCCTGCTGGCTATCTCTACTGATATGGACTGAGTAATATGTTAAGAACAAAAGGATGCCACATTGATTGTTGGAAATGAAAATGATCAACCTACAGAGGGCTGAATTCAAAGACACCCCGAAAATCAAAGTAAAAAAATGATGCGGCAGGCAGGCGAGTCCATCTTGCCGAAATTTCATTGCAGCAACTCTAAATCGTATTCAGTAGTTTGTATGGCCCTCACGTGCTTGTATGCATGCCTGACAACATTGGGGGGCATGCTCCTAATGAGACGACAGATGTTGTCCTGGGGGATCTCCTCCCAAATCTGGACCAGGGCATCACTAAGCTCTTGGACAGTCTGAAGTGCAACCTGGTGGCGTCGGATGGACCAAAACATAATGTCACCCCTAGATGTGTTCTATTGGATTGAGGTCAGGCGAGTGAGTGTGAGGGCCAGTCAATGCTGTCAATTCCTTCATCCTCCAGGAACTGCCTGCATACTCTTGCTACATGAGGCCAGGCATTGTCGTGAACCAGGAGAAACCCAGGACCCACTGCACAAAGCTCGCCAGTCTTATCCACTTAATTCTTCTAAAGAAACATCAAGTCGAGTTTTAAAATTCCCTAAAGTCCTGCTGTGTACCACCCTACTTGGTAGCTTATTCTGTCTGTTGTTCTTTGTGTAAAGAAAAACTTCCTAATGTTTTTTCCGAAATTCACCCTTAACAAGTTCCCAACTGTGTCCCCGTGTTCTTGAGGAACTCATTTTAAATAATCCACTGGACTAATTCCTTTCATTATTTTAAACACTTCAATCATGTCTCCTCTTAACTTTCTTTTGCATAAAGTGAAAAGGCTTAGCTCTTTTAATCTTTCCTTATAATTCATCCCCTATAGCCCTGGAATCACTCTAGTCGCTTATCTCTGGACCTTTTCCAGCATCCTGTGTCCTTTTGTAGCCGGGAGAACAAAACTGCACACAGTACTCCAGATGAAGCCTCACCAGTGCGTTATAAAGCTTGAGCAGAATCTCCTGTGACTTGTACAGTAATCCCTCCTCCATCGCGGGGGTTGCGTTCCAGAGCCACCCGCGAAATAAGAAAATCCGCAAAGTAGAAACCATATGTTTATATGGTTATTTTTATATTGTCATGCTTGGGTCGCAGATTTGCGCAGAAACACAGGAGGTTGTAGAGAGACAGGAACGTTATTCAAACACTGCAAACAAACATTTGTATCTTTTTCAAAAGTTTAAACTGTGCTCCATGACAAGACAGCGATGACAGTTCTGTCTCACAATTAAAAGAATGCAAATATATCTTCCTCTTCAAAGGAAACAGAGAGTAAAGCAAACAAATCAATAGGGCTGCTTTTAAGTATGCGAAGCACCGCCGGTACAAAGCTGTTGAAGGCGGCAGCTCACACCCCCTCCGTCAGGAGCAGAGAAAGAGAGTGAGAAACGAAGTCAAAAATCAATACGTGCCCATCGAGCTTTTAAGTATGCGAAGCACCGTGCAGCATACTTAAAAGCTGCACACAGAAGGTAGCAACGTGAAGATAATCTTTCAGCATTTTTAGACGAGCATCCGTATCGTCTAGGTGTGCGAACAGCCCCCCTGCTCACACCCCCTACGTCAGGATCACAGATAGTCAGCGCAAGAGAGAGAGAGAAAGAAAAGTAAGCTGGGTAGCTTCTCAGCCATCTGCCAATAGCGTCCCTTGTATGAAATCAACTGGGCAAACCAACTGAGGAAGCATGTACCAGAAATTAAAAGACCCATTGTCTGCAGAAAGCCGTGAAGCAGCGAAAAATCCGCGATATATATATTTAAATATGCTTACATATAAAATCCGCGATAGAGTGAAGCCGTGAAAGGCGAAGCGCGATATAGCGAGGGATCACTGTACTCCACACATCAGGGTGCTATAAAACCTGACATTCTGTTAACCATCTTAGTGGCTTCTGAACACTGTCTGGAAGTTGATAGTGATGAGTCCCCTTCTTCTATCGGCTGCTCCCGTTAGGAGTTCCCACAACAGATCATCTTTTTCCATATCTTTCTGTCCTCTCCATCTTGCTCTGTCACACCCATCACCTGCATGTCCTCTCTCACCACATCTATAAACTTTCTCTTAGGCCTTCCTCTTTTTCTCTTCCCTGGCAGCTCTATCCTTAGCATCCTTCTTCCAATATACTCAGCATCTCTCCTCTGCACATGTCCAAACCAACGCAATCTCGCCTATCTGACTTTGTCTCCCAACCGTCCAACTTGAGCTGACCCTCTAATGTCCTCATTTCTAATCCTGTCCATCCTCGTCACACCCAATGCAAATCTTAGCATCTTTAACTCTGCCACCTCCAGCTCTGTCTCCTGCTTTCTGGTCAGTGCCACCATCTCCAACCCATATAACATAGCTGGTCACACTACCGTCCTGTAGACCTTCCCTTTCACTCTTGTTGATACCCGTCTGTCACAAGTCACTCCTGACACTCTTCTCCACCCATTCCACCCTGCCTGCACTCTCTTCTTCACCTCTCTTCCACAATCCCCATTACTCTGTTCTGTTGATCCCAAGTACTTAAACTCATCCACCTTCGCCAACTCCACTCCCTGCATCCTCACCATTCCTCTGACCTCCCTCTCATTCACACACATGTATTCTGTCCTGGTGGTCCTACTGACCTTCATTCCTCTCCTCTCTAGAGCATATCTCCACCTCTCCAGGGTCTCCTGAACCTGCTCCCTGCTGTCATTACAGATCACAATGTCATCAGCAAACATCATAGTCCACGGGGACTCCTGTCTAATCTCATCTGTCAAACTGTCCATCACCATTGCAAATAAGAAAGGGCTCAGACCCGATCCCTGATGTAATCCCACCTCCACGTTGAAGGCATCCATCACTCCTACCCCAGACCTCACCACTGTCACACTTCCCTCGAACATATCCTGTACAACTCTTACGTACTTCTCTGCCACTCCCACCTTCCTCATACAATACCACAACTCTTCTTGAGGCACATGTCATATGCTTTCTTCAGGTCTACGACTCCTAAATCCTTCTCATAAGGTGTACTCTCAATTTTCAGACCTCCCATTGTGTATTCAAACCTAACATTTTTTTTGATGCTCCTTTAGAATTGTGAGTTCAGATGCTTCAATGTTAACAGGTACATAAAATCAACCACATGGCCATGCAATCTTCATTGACAAATACTGGCTGTTGTATGGGTCATATTGAAGCACTCAGTGACTTTAATCATGACACTGTCATAGGATGCCATCTTTGCCACACATCAGTATGTGAAATTTTTGCTCTGCTAGATCTGAAGAGCTATTCTTGGTAAATGGAAGCATCTGTTAGCAACATCAAATCCACCACAAAGTGGTAGGCCACACAAACTCACATAGTGGGGCCACCAAGGGCTGAAGCTCGTAAAGCATCAGCTATCTCCATAACATCTCTCAGAGCAGAGTTCCAAACTACCTCCTGAAACAACATTAGCTCAAGAACTGTGCGTCGGGAGCTTCATGGGCTTCTCCTGGTCCCCTCTATCCATTTTTTCAAGCACGTGTTCAGCCTCAACTGTGTTCACTAAAATTTACCCATCATCCAACACTGCTCCACATGTTTACAGTATGAATTCAGACTTTATAATGCACTAGTGAGACTAGAAATGGAGTACAGTGTGCAATTCTGGTCACCACGATACAAAAAATGCAAAGCAGGAGCTTTAGAGGAGAGAGACCAAGTGCATCATGGGACTTAGTTACATTTCCTACTCTGAGAGGCTCAGAGAATTAATACTGTTTAGCCTCGAGCAGAGGACACTGTGTGTGGACCTAATCCAGGTCACATACTTAAGGACACTATGGAAATTAAAGGGGAAGCACATTTAAGGACTGAAGCCAAAAAGAACATCTTCATTCAAAGAGTTGTGGGATTCTGGAACATACTAGTGAGACATGGAGTTGAAGCAGAAACCTTGTCAACCTTGAATAAGAATCTGGATGAGATATTGGTACAGCTTAGGTAACAGCTAAACAGGTGGGCTTGATGGACTGAATGGTCTCCTCTCGTTTGTCAAATGTCTTATGACACATATCTCAGAAAAATGGAGGACCATTCCTGGATTATACAAAAGGAATTGCCATCTCAGCCAAGATTGGTTCCTGCCTTGTGGCTGACACTGCTGGTCTCACATGCCGCTAAATTTAGATAGACGGACAGCAAATCAGCACGAATCTACCATTCAGGCAACACTTAGTCAGTGGACCTCTACACCAGTCATTTTCTTAGAGGTTCCCCACACACCAAGACTTGCAAAACTTCATTGTCGAAAACAATTAGGAGTTCCAGAGATGGCTGCAAATCCATTTGCTGTTTTTGTAGAAATGAAAATAATGCTGGCTTTTACCACTTGCTAAGCTCCCCTGCTCAATAATTTAATATCTCCGCGCACGCCTTGTATTTATTTGCAGCGGCACAATTGTCAGAGCTAGATTTGTCACCGGCCTTCACCGTAAGCAATGTCATTAAAAATAAACACAAGAAGAAAGTGCTTAGACCATAAAAATCTTGAACCACTATATTCAGCTTCTTAAAAAGCTTAGGATTTTTTCTAAGCATTTTATTAAACAGCCTCATCCCTAAACAAGACAAGCATTTCAAACTATGTGACGGGCTTGAGTGGACCAAAAGACAAATCTTTTATTTACCTTAGCAGAAAGAAAAATATGGATTGCCATTTATCTAAGGTCAATTGAATCAATTTCAAGGTGACAAGCACTACATGCCATGGCACACACCAGGCTGACAGACTATGACAGTTAAATACCTCGGTAACAAGCTGGTGTCATCCTAACTTACCCTGATAGGAGCTGGCAGAGCAAGGGCACTTTTACTGTCATTATGAATGCGCACGGCTCTGCCGAATTCAGAAATGTAACCTTTTCTTGCCTACATTTCCGCTCTGTCACATTATTGTTAAGCGGAGTGGACACTGCTACTTTCATGACTCATTAATGGTCTCCTTTGCTGGATTGGTCATCCTGTTTAATTATATATGAGGGAGGCATGGTGACTGGGCGGGCGGTGCTGCTTCCGCCTAAGAACACAAGAAGTTTGAGAAACAAGAAATGAGTTCCTTGACTTACTCAAGCTCATTTACTTAGCTAAATGCTAAGGTTGTCACCTGTTATGTTTTAGCCAGCGTTCCTTCCCTAGCTTATGTTTATTTTCCTTTATCTTGCCTTTTTGTTAGTTTTTCAGTGTGGATTATTTATGACTAGCAACGCTACTCATCTAAGTACAAAGTCAGAGAGGCGAGATTGCGTTGGTTTGGACATGTGCAGAGGAGAGATGGTGGGTATATTGGGAAAAGGATGTTAAAGTTAGAAGAGCCAGGTAAGAGGAAAAGTGGAAGGCCTAAGAGGAGGTTTATGGATGTGGTGAGAGAGGACATGCAGGTGATGGGTGTGACAGAGCAGGATGTAGAGGACAGGAAAATATGGAAGAAGATGACAAGATGATCTGCTGTGCCAACCCCTAACAGGAGCTGCCAAAAGAAGAAGAAGAAGAAGAAATGCTACTCATCTAAGTAATCAATGTCGACCTTGGGGCATGCTATATTAGCATCTGCAGTGCACCATCTATCGGAATGTATTTCATAATGCATGTTGTAATAAAATGTCTTGCATTTTTCAATCCAACAGATGGCGCATCATAAACAGTACCACAGCTTTTACGAACCTTATATTGTAACATGTGTAGTAACAAAGCTGAGTGCCAATGCTACACATCCTCTCTCTGACACAACAATGCTGAGGACTTTCTGCCAATCAATCATTCAGCAAAAGTGTGTCAAAAAACACTACAGGGGCTCCATTATACCAACTGCAATACGTCTGGGACTGTGACAACCAAGTCAGAACCTTTCTTTCTTTTGAATTCTTCTTCTTTATATTGATTTTGGTGTGTATCTATCAATTTATGTACCCATCCATCCATCCATTATTCAACCCACTATATCCTAAGTACAGGGTCACGGGGGTCTGCTGGAGCCAATCCCAGCCAACACAGGGCACAAGGCAGGAAACAAACCCCAGGCAGAGTGCCAGCCCACTGTAGCAATTTATGTATTTATTCATTTAAAGGGCTTCTATAAAAAAACAAGTTTCTGTCTATCTATCTATCTATCTATCTATCTATCTATCTATCTATCTATCTATCTATCTATCTATCTATCTATCTATCTATCTATCTATCTATCTATCTATCTATCTATCTATCTATCTATCTATTGTGGAGACTGGCTCGGACACAGACAGGCAGACACGTTCATGTCACCCAACACACGTTTATTTACAATATATACATTGTCTATACTGTGCTCACAAGCCCCAAAGACCCCAAAGTCCTGGCCACAACACAATGCCTTTTTCAGGCCGCCTCCTTGTCCTCCTCCTGACGTCATCCTACTTCCTCCCGACTCTTGTCTATGACTGGAGGGATGCGGCCCCCTTTTATACACACCCGGATGTGCTCCAGGTGCTCCCCGGCAATCTTCCACAGACACTCCCCAGTGTGGCGGAAGTGTCGGCTGTGTACCCGGAAGCACTCCGGGTGTCCCCTCTTCTCTTCCCCCCAGCACTTCCTGGTGTGGCGGAAGCGCTGGGGTCCAGGGTCCCCAAGGCATCAGGGCACCCCCTGGCGGTGGCCACGGGCCCCTACAGGGTAGAGCTTCCAAGCTCTGTACCCGTGGCCCCCAATACAACCAGGGATGCACAAGCCCTCCTCCACTCCTCCTGGGCGTCCCAGCTGGGCATGGACGCCCGCCGGGCACCACACTATCTATCTATCTATCTATCTATCTATCTATCTATCTATCTATCTATCTATCTATCTATCTATCTATCTATCTATCTATCTA
The DNA here is from genome assembly GCF_900747795.2 of Erpetoichthys calabaricus. Lineage (NCBI taxonomy): Eukaryota > Metazoa > Chordata > Cladistia > Polypteriformes > Polypteridae > Erpetoichthys > Erpetoichthys calabaricus. Next base: position 20,879,395 of record NC_041402.2, read on the forward strand.
TCTATCTATCTATCTAATGAAATGCCTTCCATTTTTCATTCCAACAGATGGTGCACATTACAAATAATATACAATATTCACAAGGGATGAGATGTAAATATGCAGCGATAGATAGAAAGGATACAGTAAGCGTCTGTGTGTGTGTCTCTGTTTGCGTCTGGTTTCTATGTTTCCGTCATTCCAAAAATGGTGCATGACAAACCTTTTTAGTAAAAAATGAAATGAATGTGTCATTCCAACAGGCGTTGCTTCACAAACATTAGCACTGCTTTTATGATGTTAACATTAACACTGAGGTCTGCACTGATTTCAACCTGACTTAGATAGGCAGTACAGCTAGTCCTCCTTAATAGATAGATAGATAGATAGACAGACAGACAGACAGACAGACAGACAGACAGACAGACAGACAGACAGACAGACAGACAGACAGACAGACAGACAGATAGATAGATAGATAGATAGATAGATAGATAGATAGATAGATAGATAGATAGATAGAAACTTGGATTTTTACAAAATCTCTCTAAATAAATTAATACATAAACAGCTAAAAGGGGACGCAAAAGTGTGTACACCTGACAATATATATATATATATCTACAAACTACGGTCTGAACAAACACCAGAATAACGGGAAGAAAATTTAAAACAAAGCAAAACTTCTGGCTTGAAGGTTCCAGTCCCAGTCAGGCATTATGCAGGCATATTGCTGTTGGTATAAAGAAGTCCCCGTAGCATTTCTTGACACACTTCTGCTGAATTATTTGTTGACTTTAAGTCCTTGAGTGTTGGTGTGTCAGAGAAAGGATGTGCAGCTTTGTTCATAATGGCACTCAAAGTTGTTTTCATTCTCTCCTTCTCTATGACCTCCAGGGGGGTTTCTCTTTGCAATAAGACACAAAGACCTCCACCTGACACATCTCATGTGTCTCATCCCCCTTATCAATACACCCCATAAATGCAGAATCATCTGAGAAATTCTGCAAGTGACATGACTTGGTGTTTTATTTCTAGTCGGAGATGTACAGAGTGAAGAGAAGAGGTGAGAGGCCTGTTCCTTGTGGGGCTCCAGTGTTGCTCAAATCCATGTCAGAAACACAGTCCTCACATCTCACAAACTTGCAGTCAGTAGAGTTGAGACATTAAAAACCTCAATTATTTTTATGGTTCGTCTGAGCCCCCCAGGCCTAAATGTCAAACTCTGCCCATGATCTACAGACACATGTAGTGTGGTAGACAGAAGAACTTCAGAACCTGATTTGTGTATTAGATGAATGGCCTGTTGGCATCCAAATTGTACTAACTCCACCTGAATAAGTGGATAGGACTGGTGAGCTTTGTTGGGCTGAATGGCCTGATCTTGTCTGGATTGTTCAAATGTTCTAATGTTTACATTAGTATTGCTTAGTATTGCATTTTTTTGTTTCATATAAACTTTTCTTTCTTCACCTTGTAAAGCACGTTGAGCACTTTGTATGAAAATGCGCTATAGAAATAAATGTTGTTGTTGTTGTTCTAGGGATTGGTGTCCATTCCAGGGCTGCCAAGATAGACAGCAGACCCCTTAAAACCCTGAATTAGATGGTTTGTTATGTTATGTTAGTAATGAACTGAACAAATAGGAACAAATATTTGGAGGTGGAGTGGTGGCACTGAAGTGAAGCATCAGCGTTGGTATCTGTAAGGTTACCAGTACAAAAGTATAAATCCCGGCAGATCCTACTCTGTTGGGCCCTTCGGCAAAGCCCTTTACCTGAAAATTGTTCATTCCAGGGGGGGGGCTGTACAATGGCTGACCCTGTGCTCTGACTTACAAAAGTCATGTGACAAGACAATTTTCCCTCAGGGAGTAATACAGTGCAACAAATACCAAAAATAAAATAAGCACGGTAGCATTTGTGTGTTCTCAAGATGTCTGCCTTGCCGATATTAGTGTTTTGCAACTTCATATCCATCAAATGCAGGTTCCGGAAGATCTGGAGTCTATCCAGGCACCAGCCCACTAGCGTTCATGGACTCTCCAGTGTAGTTTTTCTACTGGTGGTGGACTGCAGACAACCTGGAGACAATGTGAACAGGCCTGAGGAGAATCCACCTATGATAAGGGGAAACTGTCCAGGCGGGGAGTCGAACCCTTGAAGCCTTGGAGTCACCAGTGGGAAGATTATTCCCAAATCCTGCTCATTTTCCTTCATAAACAGTTGCTTGGCACTTCTGTTTATCAAAAGCTCCTTCCCAAAGTTATTTCATAATTCTAAAACGCACGCCAAACCCTATTCTGACTGCTCACTGCCCCATGCATATGAGATCTGAAAAGAATTTTGAGCGAGGGCAGAGCTCCAGCTTCTAAAACAAGCAGCCTGATTATCTGCACGGCAAACTGCTTTTCAACGGACAGCCTGTTAACAACGTTGCATTGTCCGAGCATTTAACAGCCATTTTTCCCCAGAGAAGGAGGGCTTTTGTTCAGCTTAACAATGCGCCTGAATCAATTTAGAAAGCTTATCCAAGATCTTAGAATATTATCCTGAAGACGAGCAGTACCAGGTCAGTAAATTTGTGTGTCTTATGGGAACAAAAAGAAAGAAAAAAGTGGGACATGTCAAGCCGAATAAAAAGTTAAAAAGCATGAAAGTTAATTGTACTCTACTGTTGGAAAATTTGTGACATTATTGGCATGGATGTGAGAGTCGGATTTTTATTTATGTATTCTTTCCGAGTTCAGGCACAAATCAAGAGCTGCTGTCAGGACCCTGGGGAGGTTTTGTATGGAGGGGGATGCGACTTGGCATTAGTACACTTTGTGGAGTCCTAATTAGTCCACCTGGGCACCGGAGGCTCATCACTGCAGTGATCAATGGCACATTTCATCGATTCTGGGCAGGGCGACCACGGGCTTCACTGAGCGATTAAGGAATACAATTCACAATTGTTGATAGCATTGCTACTGAGCTATGGAGTCCTGACACGTGCAAAAGTTCGTTGATGACACTGCTATCGTGGGCTGCATCAGGAATGGGCTGGAGGAGGAGTATAGGGACCTAATCAATGACTTTGTTAAATGGTGCGACTCAAACCACCTACAACTGAACACCAGCAAAACCAAGGAGCTGGTGGTGGATTTTAGGAGGCCCAGACCCCTCATAGACCCAGTGATCATCAAAGGTGAATGTGTGCAGATGGTGCAGACCTATAAATACCTGGGAGTGCAGCTGGATGATAAATTAGACTGGACTGCCAATACTGATGCGCTGTGCAAGAAAGGACAGAGCCGGTTATACTACCTTAGAAGGCTGGCGTCCTTCAACATCTGCAATAAGATGCTGCAGATGTTCTATCAGACGGTTCTGGCGAGCGCCCTCTTCTACGCAGTGGTGTGCTGGGGAGGCAGCATTAAGAGGAAAGACGCCTCACGCCTGGACAAACTGGTGAGGAAGGCAGGCTCTATTGTTGGCATGGAGCTGGACAGTTTAACATCTGTGGCAGAGCGACGGGTGCTCAGCAGGCTCCTATCAATTATGGAGAATCCACTGCATCCACTTAATAGTATCATCTCCAGACAGAAGAGCAGCTTCAGCGACAGACTGCTGTCACTGTCCTGCTCCACTGACAGATTGAGGAGATTGTTCCTCCCCCAAATTATGCGACTCTTTAATTCCACCAAGGGGGGGTAAACGTTAATATTTAACATTATACAAAGTTATTGTCTGTTTTTCACCTGCATTAATATCATTCTTTAATTTAATATTATTTATTGTATCAGTATGCTGCTGCTGAAGAATGTGAATTTCCCATTGGGATTAATAAAGTATCTATCTATCTATCTATCTATCTATCTATCTATCTATCTATCTATCTATCTATCTATCTATCTATCTATCTATCTATCTATCTATCTATCTATCTATCTATCTATCTATCTATCTATCTATCTATCTATCTATCTATATAACAACTTTGGATACATTAAAATGATGACGATCCATTGGTGACTCAATTCTTAATTGTATTCAGTCTACTAGTTATTAGGAACACATCAGGGTCACGAAGGGTCAAAGCCCACTCTAGCAGCACTGGGCACAAAGGAAGAACAAGCACTGAATGGTAAGTCCGCACAATGCAGAGCACACAGAGGTACACTTAGCCAGTTTAAAATTTCCAGTTAACCTCCATAGCGTTATGTTTTTCCTCAGAAAAAACATGTAAAAAGCGTTGCATTTTTTGGCTTGAAAAATCGTATTTTTATCAAATCTCCTCTTTCTACTCTAAAATGTGCAAAACACTAAAAGCACAAAGTTAGAAGTATAATAAAAAGTATAATAATGAATGATAATAATACGGTATATACTGTTAAAATATGTCTTTTGTGTGGTGTATGTTTGAGTGGGAAAACTGCTTAGGTTTACAGACATTCACCCGGCACTGTCCACCATAAAGGTTCAGCTCAACAACAATTCTTTCGATCGCATTACCATCAAGAAATAACTTCAAGTAAGCAAGCGGATCTTGGCTGTCAAAGTTCACTTCGTATTCCTGGCTGCCCCACAACATCAAAACAAGGTGGTGCTGGTTAATTTGAAGCAGGGTCAGTAGAGACCCAAACGTGAGCTTCACTTTCACATGCATGAGAATTGCTTTCAGCTTCTCTATTTCAATTCATCAGCACTGACTTAGCTGTGGAATGGCCGGTGGGGAGGGTTGGAGTTTGATGGCCGAGGTCTCTTAGTGATGGTTGATCACTAGGACAGCATTTTTTCACTTAAGAAACATAGCAAAAGTTAGACCTCTTATATCATTGAAAGATGCTGAGAAATTAGCTCACGCTTTTCTTTTCAGTCGACCAGATTACTGTAACGCACTCCTCTCAGGACTACCCAAAAAAGACATCAATCAATTACAACGAGTGCAGAATGCAGCTGCTACAATCTTAACTAGGAAAAGAAAATCCAAGCACATCTCTCCAGTTTTGATGTCACTACACTGGTTACCTGTGTCATTCAGAATTGACTTTAAAATACTGCTTATGGTTTACAAAGCATTAAATAATCTCGCCCCATCTTATATATTGGAATGTCTGACACCCTATATTCCAAATCGTAACCGTAGATCCTCAAATGAGTGTCTGCTTAGAATTCCAAAAGCAAAACTTAAAAGAAGTGGTGAGGCGGCCTTCTGCTGCTATGCACCTAAAATCTGGAATAGCCTGCCAATAGGAATTTGCCAGGCTAATACAGTGGAGCACTTTAAAAAACTGCTGTAAACACATTACTTTAACATGGACTCCTCATAACTTCATTATTACAAATACAACTCGGAGTCCTGCCACGTTCAAAAGTTCTCTGATGACACTGCTATCGTGGGCTGCATCAGGAGTGGGCAGGAGGAGGAGTATAGGGACCTAATCAATGACTTTGTTAAATGGTGCGACTCAAACCACCTACACCTGAACACCAGCAAAACCAAGGAGCTGGTGGTGGATTTTAGGAGGCCCAGACCCCTCATGGACCCTGTGATCATCAGAGGTGACTGTGTGCAGATGGTGCAGACCTATAAATACCTGGGAGTGCAGCTGAATGATAATTTAGACTGGACTGCCAATACTGATGCTCTGTGTAAGAAAGGACAGAGCCGGTTATACTACCTTAGAAGGCTGGCGTCCTTCAACATCTGCAATAAGATGCTGCAGATGTTCTATCAGACGGTTGTGGTGAGCGCCCTCTTCTATGCAGTGGTGTGCTGGGGAGGCAGCAAAAAGAAGAAAGATGCCTCATGCCTGGACAAACTGGTGAGGAAGGCAGGCTCTATTGTTGGCATGGAGCTGGACAGTTTAACATCTGTGGCAGAGCGACGGGCGCTAAGCAGGCTCCTATCAATTATGGAGAATCCACTGCATCCACTAAATAGTATCATCTCCAGACAGAGGAGCAGCTTCAGCAGCAGACTGCTCTCACTGTCCTGCTCCACTGACAGACTGAGGAGATCGTTTCTCCCCCACACTATGCGACTCTTCAATTCCACCCAGGGGGTAAATGTTAACATTATACAAAGTTATTGTCTGTTTTTACCTGCATTGTTATCAACCTTTAATTTAATATTGTTTTTTGTCAGTATGCTGCTGCTGGAGTATGTGAATTTCCCCTTGGGATTAATAAAGTATCTATCTATCTATCTTATCTATCTATCTATCTATCTATCTATCTATCTATCTATCTATCTATCTATCTATCTGTCTGTCTATCTATCTGTCTGTCTGTCTGTCTGTCTGTCTGTCTGTCTGTCTGTCTGTCTGTCTGTCTGTCTGTCTGTCTGTCTGTCTGTCTGTCTATCTATCTATCTATCTATCTATCTATCTATCTATCTATCTATCTATCTATCTATTTAATTAAATCCTGATACTCTGTATATTCAATTCACTATAATAACTATTCATGGTGGCCCTAAAATCTGTACTAACCCCTACTCTCTTTTCTATTTCTTTTCCTGGATTTTTGTAGTGACGGCCTGCGCCACCACCATCTACTCAAAGAACCGTGATGTTCCTACATTGATGGATTAAAAGCCAGAAGTCTGCATGACCATCATCATCAAGTCCTTCCAGTGGGAACCCTAAATACAAAGAGGACTGATCATTGATGTTAGGTAGAATGCCTAGAGGGGGCTGGGTGGTCTCATGGTCTGGAACCCCTGCAAATTTTTTTTTTTTTTCTCCAGCCGTCTGGAGTTTTTTTTATTTTTTCTGTCCCCCCTGGCCATCGGACCTTACTCTTAATCTATGTTAATTAATGTTGTCTTACTTTAATTCTTACTTTGTCTTTTATTTTTCTTTTCTTCATCATGTAAAACACTTTGAGCTACATTATTTGTATGAAAATGTGCTATATAAATAAATGTTGTTGTTGTTCCAGGACCCTGAACAAATCAGAATCCCCTTATGTGATGTAATTTACTTTTGCACTTTGCTCTCTACCAGCACTATTACTATTGTATTATTGTATTGTTTTGAGGATTACTTGTGTTCTGTTCTGGGTATTGCATTTATTTACCCCATAATATTGACACTCACTGCACACTCGACCTCCCTGGAAAGGGGTCTTTCTCTCAATTACTTTTCCAATGATTTTTTCCATTTTTTCCCTACAAGAATTCTTTTTTTGGGAGTTTTATCTTGTCTTCTTAGAGAGCCAAGGCTGGGGAGGGGCTGTCAAAAAACAGGGCCTGTTAAAGCCCATTGCGGCACTTCTTGTGTGATTTTGGGCTATACAAAAATAAATTGTGTGCTTGTGTCTTCAGCAGACCCCTGTGACCCTATAGTTAGGATATAGCGGGTTGGATAATGGATGGATGGATGTGTGTGTGTGTAAATTTCACTGCCTCAAGACAGAGTCACTTCATCATCAATGCAGTTGAGAGGCTCTTCAACATCACTACTCATATCACTGTCAACATCCTGCAACACCTTGGGTGCCGAAAAATGTTTCTTACAAGACGCCATTATGAAGGGAAGGAGATGATGTGACTGTACCTTTGTCATGGTAAGGTTCAGGCCTGATGCTTACGTAAGATACGCCTACACCGTTGCCTGAGTAACACTCAGGGCTAACACTGTTGTTGTTACCACAAGTAATCCTTGGGTCCAACGCTCACGCGAGACGCGTCTATACAGCTGCCTGAGTGACACTCGGGACTAATGCTTGTAACACTTTTCACAGCCAGAGTGACACTCGGGTCTAACGCTAAGGAGGTTAATAAATCCTTTGGAAATGGGAGGAAAGTGAAATACCCAGAAACCAACACAAGTGGGACTAAGCAAAAGCAAATCACAGGACGAGGCTGAAGAAGATGGGGCTGACATCAAGAAATTCATGCATTTGTCTGCTTCCTCCATAGTGCTGATATTTGTAGAACCCTGTGGAAGATCTATGGCTACCTCCACCTACCTCTCTGACTTCTGTGAGTACAATCTGTCAAGTACCAAAAGCTCAACTGACCGATGGCTACAAGTGGATCCATGCTCATTTTATACTGTGCCTTTGGCATGCTGGTGTTGTCTTACTTCATTTTACTCCATCAACGCAATTTTACAGCTGGGAACCACAACCCTATTGTACGCCTTATTCATGTTTTTTTTGCATGCCATAACAGTCCTAAAATATTGCAGTGTCATTTTCTTTACCTAAACAATTTTGTACATGTTACTGAAATTATTGACTTGGAAAGCTTTTGGAAGAATAAAGCATTCTTTAACTGATTCAGTTTCTGCACATTTTATTGTGCTGTATAATTAATTTAACAAGGATACGTTTGCCATTTTTGCCCATCAATATCCACCTTAATGAAAGGATACAGTAAGCGTCTGTGTGTGTGTCTCTGTGTGCATCTGGTTTCTATGTTTCCGTCATTCCAAAAATGGTGCATGACAAACATTTTTAGTAAAAAATGCAATGAATGTGTCATTCCAACAGGCGGTGCTTCACAAACATTAGCACTGCTTTTATGAATCTCATACTGAATGGCATATAACAGAGACGTTAACGTTAACACTGAGGTCTGCACTGATTTCAACCTGACTTAGATAGGCAGTACAGCAAATCCTCCTTAATAGATAGATAGATAGATAGATAGATAGATAGATAGATAGATAGATAGATAGATAGATAGATAGATAGATAGATAGATAGATAGATAGATAGATAGATAGATAGATAGATAGATAGATAGATAGATAGATAGATAGATAGATAGATAGATAGATAGATACTTTATTAATCCCAAGGGGAAATTCACATACTCCAGCAGCAGCATACTGATAAAAACAATATTAAATTAAAGAGTGATAAAAATGCAGCTATAACAGACAATAACTTTTTATAATGTTAACGTTTACCCCCCGGGTGGAATTGAAGAGTCGCATAGTGTGGGGGAGGAACGATCTCCTCAGTCTGTCAGTGGAGCAGGACGGTGACAGCAGTCTGTCGCTGAAGCTGCTCACTGTGTCTGGAGATGACACTGTTTAGTGGATGCAGTGGATTCTCCATGATTGACAGGAGCCTGCTCAGCGCCCGTCGCTCTGTCACAGATGTCAAACTGTCCAGCTCCGTGCCTACCATAGAGCCTGCCTTCCTCACCAGTTTGTCCAGGCGTGAGATGTCCCTCTTCTTTATGCTGCCACCCCAATAAAATAAACAGGACAAGTGTCTGTGTGTCTGTGTATTTGTGTGTCCATCCAGTTGCTATTTCCCAGTCATTCCAACAGATGATGCATTAAAAACATGTATAGTAATAAAATGCATTACATTTGTCATTCCAACAAAAGGTGCATCATAAACATTAGTACTGTTTTTACAAATCCCAAACCAAATGGCAAATAAAAGAGTTATCTGCTTTGTATGGTGCTCTGCACTGGTGCACGTTAACGCTGGGGTGTACGTTGATTAGTTAGATTAAATGGACAGCACAGCTAGGACACCCATAATGACGAGGTGAAACATGTCTTCAGAAAGGTTTGCAAATGTATTATCTAAAAACTGAAATCTCATATACAGTACATAGAAGTATGAAGACCCTTTGCTGTGGCACTTCAGATTTTACTGAGGTGCATCATGTTTGCTATAATTCTTCTTGAGATGTTTGTAGAACTTTTTTTTTTATATTTTATTTTGTTAAAATCAAAAAGCATTCCATACATGCAAGTCAAGTTTAATAAACTGGTTTGAAACAAATCAACCCCACCCCCCCATGAGAAAGAGAGCTAGGTCAGCAGAGTAGCACTTTCATAATAGTAAAAATATGTAAATAATAAAAATAGATAGAATAGAAAAAGAGGGGAGAGAATCCACTTCCTCAATTTAAATGCTTATTCTAAAATGATATTTATCAGATCCTGCCTGGTTTTGAAAAAGTTTTATACAGATCCTCTAAGTGAGAATTAGATTTTTCCCAATTTCAAATAGCAGATAACATCAGTTACCCACTGACGTAAAAGAGGAGAGTTAGGATTCTTCCAGTTGAGCAAGACAAGCCTATGTGCTAATAGTGTAGTAAAGGCGATTACGGTTTGTTTGTCCTTCTCCACTTTAAGCCCATCTGGAAGTCCACCAAACACAGCTGTTAATGGGTTAGGAGGGATTGGGACACCACGGCTGTCTGATAGGCGCTTAAAGATTTTTATCCAAAATGATGTTAATTAGCTGCATGATGCCCAATGAGGCTTGAGCTCGATTGCAATGTTCGCAGGTTGAATCTTGCCTGGGAAACAATTTGGACAGTTTTAATCAAAACAGATGTGCTCGATATATAATTTTCAGTTGAATAATTGTATGCTTTGCGCATATGGAGCTCGAGTGAATTCTGTGTATTGCTGCCTTTCCACTCCTTTTCTGAGATGTTGAGTGAGAGATCCTTTCCCCACTGTCCTCTGGGATCTTTGAAAGGGAGGGACTGTAAAATGTTTTTATATGTTACAGAAATGCTGTCTGAATCCTCAAGACTGAATAAAATTTCTTCCGACATAGAGGTAGGTTAGAGGTGAAGAAAATTGGGCAGGTTCTGTTTAACAAAGTTTCTGATTTGAAGGTAATGAAAGAAATGTGTTGCTGGAAAGTTAAATTTGGAATGTAAATGTTTGTAGGATGCAAAGACATTGTGTATGAACAGATCTCTAAGTGATTTCATCCTGAATATTTTCCAGACATTAAAAACTGCATATGTTTGAGAGGGTGGAAAATGGTGGTTATCATGTAGATGTGCCACAGATAAAAGCTTCTCTATTTTAAAATACTTCCTATTTTGGTTCCATTTTCTGAGAGTGAAGCACAATTGGGTTGTTAGTATGTTGGCGATGACTTGTATTTATTGGGGTACAAAGCAAGGATTATAAAGAAGTACTGCAGGATTTTATTTCTATTGCAGACCAAGCCTGTGTCTGCTCACCTGAGATATTTCTAGAACGTGATTGAAGTCTACCTCTGGCAATCTGGCTTGACTGAACATCATTTATAAAGACACACACCTGTGTATATCACATCCCACAATTCACAGTGTATGTCAGGACAACAAATCAAGTCATGAAGATTTCAAGGAACCCTTTGTAGCCCTCCATGATCAAACTGTGGTAAAGCACAGACCAGGGCAAGGGTATTAAACAATTTCTAAAGCTCTGAGTGCTTCCAGGAGAACTGTGGCCTCGATAGGACTATTCCTAGAGTTGGGAATGGAGTACTTGGGCAAGAAGGGCCTTGGTCAAGGAAGAGACCAAGAACCCAATGGGCACTCTAACAGAGCTTCAGAAGTCCTCTGCTGAGATGGGAGAATCTGTGAGAAGGACGGCCATGTCATCAGCAATCAGGCATTTATGTTTTAATGAGTAAATGGAAGCCACTCTTGAGTAAAAGGTACTGATATAAAGATCTTGGAGATCCAAAGGTATATAAAGAACTTAGAGAGCAGGAGGAAAAAGAATTTTTCGTCTGATGATACAACAATAGAACTTTTTGGACAGAACTGAAAGCGTTTTGTCTAGCAAAGACCAGGCACTGCTCATCACCTGCCTAATACCATATACAGCAGGGGTGTCCAACTTTGGGCCTGGAGGGCCACAGTGGCTGCAGGTTTTCATTCTAACCCTTTCCCTAATCAGTGACCAGATTTCACTGGTAATTAACTTCTTTTCCTTTTCATTTTAATAGCCCTGAATTTAAGGATTCAGTCCTCTGAGTTGATTCCTTTCTTCATTAAATGACCGGCAAACACGACGTGAAACGAGCCAACAGATGACCAGCTAAATTGGGGCTTCAAACTCCAGCCAATTTCATTCCAACCAGTTTCTTAATTAGAGGCCGTTAATTAGACCCATTATTTAATTCAATGGCTTGTTGCTGCTCTCATTCTGCCACAGCAGACATTTCCAAACCTGTACATTTTCTGTTTTTTTTTCTAAGAACGCTGTCAAAATGTTTTGGTGACCTAAGCAGATCAACGTTAATGAGACCTTCACCTTTCTTTCTTTTCAGATATTGTGTGATGGGCACAGGTGAGCTGGTCATGTGGCGGCTTGTCTTATATCTTATTATTGTTTGACTGCTAATTAAGGAAAAATAAACAACTGAATTAAATTAAAACTAAGGCTAAAGAAGTTAATTAGCAGCAAAACTAGTCACTAATTAAGAAGATGGTTAGAATGAAAACCTGCAGTCACGGTGGCCCTCTGGGACTCGAGTTGGACACCCCTGGTATAGAACATCTGTGGAGAGCCCTGACAATGGCAGTTTACAGACACCTGCCATCCAGTCTAACGGAGACTGAGAGGCTCTGCCTGGTACACTGGGGATCAACTGCCCAAATCCAGGTGTGCAAAGCTCATAGAGACTTACCCAAGACAATGCTCAAAGCTGGAATTACCGCCAAAGGGGCTTCTTGAAAGTACTGAATTTAAGGATTTAAATACTTACATGAATGAGAGATTTCAGTGTTTAATTTTCAATAAATTGGCAAACCTTTAATGGTTTCGCTTTCTCATTATGGGTTTTAGAGTGCAGATTAATGGGTTGAAATGGCAATGTTTCCCATTTACAACACAATAAAGAAGGAGTCCAACTTCTTTTAGTTCTTTCAGACTCCATTGTATATTCAGTGTGATTTTCACAGAACATTACATGACATTATCTCTATCCATCCATCAATCCATTTTCCAACCTGCTGAATCCGAACACAGGGTAACGGGGGTCTGCTGGAGCCAATCCCAGCCAACACAGGGCACAAGGCAGGAACCAATCCCGGGCAGGGTGCCAAACCACCGCAGGACACACACAAACACACCCACACACCAAGCACACACTAGGGCCAATTTAGAATCACCAATCCACCTAACCTGCATGTCTTTGGACTGTGGGAGGAAACCCATGCAGACACGGGGAGAACATGCAAACTCCATGCAGGGAGAACTCGGGAAGCGAACCCAGGTCCCCAGGTCTCCCAACTGCCAGGCAGCAGCGCTACCCACTGCGCCACCATGCTGCCCTGGCATTATCTCGAGTTTGACCTTTGTGTAAACTACTGGACAGTTCTGAAGGCATGAAAATCACTGAAAATGTTAAAACTTTTTTTAATTAGCTGGCCTCATTAACTAACCGAGCTAATACAATGCAAATGCAGGTGATGACTGCTGGCAAGTTAGCAATTTGTTGTGATGTTTTGCAAATGTTCCTGTCATACGTGTAAGCACATTCGGCTGACCACAAAGGAAAGCGCTGTTTGTGACAGGCGTCATGTTTGAACTGAATTCAAAGGATTCTTTTCAATCAGTTGCCAAGGGAGAAAAAAAAAATTTCTAAAACAGCATATGTCTAGAATACCACAAAAGTATTTATCAAGCTGTCACACCGCCTGAGGAAACTGTCCAACATTTCATCATATGGCTGTCACCGAAAGACGTTACTGATAAGTGCGCCTTTTAAAGCTGCCGTTGTAATCTGATGTATGTATTTTATCTATTGTCTATTCCAAGTCTTTTCAAAGTTGTGGAGACAAAAGCTTTTTTTTTTATTTTATTTTCTTTCAGTTATTTTAAAAGGGTGTGTTTATTTAAAAAAAACAGATTTTTTAACTAGCATTTTTTTAAAAAAAGATGATAACGGTGCTTTGCTAGGGAGATCTTTATCACGTCTTTGTCTGCTTTGTCACACACACTAGCTGAGGGATCGGCTTACTGACTGTGGGCAGGTACAGTGGCAAGAAGAAGTAAATCTAAACCCTTTGGAAATAACCGCATACGTTTGCTTTCAAATATGGCCTGATCTTCATATAAGTTACAATATGAACAAACACAATCTGTTTTAACTAATAATGCACATATTCTTCTACAGATTGCAATACATCATTCAGAAAATTTACAGCGTAGGTTGAAGGAAGTATGTGAACGAACCTGATTACTTCAACAAAAGCTAATTGGAGCTGGGAACTAGCAAACCAATAAAACGAGTTAGGGGGTGTGGCTTTGAACTGCTTTGACCTATCAAAGTAAAAACATTTTGAGTTTGCTATCCACAAGACTCGTCTGCTGATGTGAAGCAGGCCTGTAGAAGCAGACTGGCGCAGGCACCCTCAGCCCCAATGAAGGCACTTGGAGTCTCAGGACAGGCAGCAGAATCAAGATTTATTGTATGGCACACCTAGAGACTCACTACAAATGCAATAAGCGAGCAGCCATGGGCAGCTTTTACATTTATTACAGTTCTTATCACACAAGTCATTTTTCATCCTCATCTGTCTCCTAATGGTACACTGCTCTAATTCGGCCCCTAATTAATTCCAACATTATTACTCAGCTGAGGGGGCGTCAAACCCCTCTGTGTCCATCATGTCTGTCTGACAAGGTACTCCCTACTAGCTCAGCGTTTGCTACTATTACTTAACCCATTCCCTCTCTAAGCGAGGGGCTCATCCTTTTCCAGCTCTCCTGCACGTCTAACCTTTGGCTTATGAACTATGTGGTGGTTTCTAGCTTATACAGAGCAATAAAAATATGTAGGCATGAGATCCTTTTAAATCCTAACTCTTCCATCTTCAATGCTTAGTGAAATACAATACTTACTTTCTCAAGTTCTTAAAATACTTTTGTAGATACGTAGAGATTACCAATTTTAAGAATACATTTTTCTATAGGGCGGCACGGTGGCACAGTGGGTAGCGCTGCTGCCTCGCAGTTGGGGGACCTGGGTTTGCTTCCCGGGTCCTGCCCGCGTGGAGTTTGCATGTTCTCTCCGTGTCTGCGTGGGTTTCCTCCGGGCACTCCGGTTTCTTCCCACAGTCCAAAGACATGCAGGTTAGGTGGATTGGCGATTCTAAATTGGCCCTAGTGTGTGCTTGGTGTGTTTGTGTGTGTGTCCTGTGGTGGGTTGGCATCCTGCCCGGGATTGGTTCCTGCCTTGTGCCCTGTGTTGGCTGGGATTGGCTCCAGCAGACCCCTGTGACCCTTTGTTCGGATTCAGCGGGTTGGATAATGGATGGATGGATGGATGGATGGATTTTTCTATAGGCCTTGCAAAAAAGCAAGACCTCAGAAGATCTACACTCAAGGATTGTTGATTTGCATAAAGCCTGAAAGGGTTACAAAGTCCTTTCGAAGAGTTTAGATGTTCATCATTCCACTGTCGATAAATGGAGACGATTTAGTACTGTGGCTGCTCTTCCTAGAAGTGGGCACCCAGCCGAGATGACTTGGAATGTTTAATGAGGTAAAAAAAGAACCTTAAAGTAACAACTACAGACTTGAAGAAATCCTTGGAACAAGTTATGAGTCTACCATATATAAAACATTGAACAAGAGTGGTGTCCATGACAGGATACCAAAGAGGATGCTGCTGCTCTTCAAAAAATAAAAAACAACATCGCGCCATGCCTGAAGTTTGGCAAAGTCCATTTTGATGCTCAGTAGTAGAAGTAGTGGGAAAATGTTTTATGGACTGATGAAACCATTCTGGAAGAATACGCAGCAGTACATATGGTGTAAAATAAACCAGGAGCAATTCTACTGTGCTCAGCGGCCCCTTCCAGACCACCTGTCTCCTCACTGCCACACTGGCTCTCCCACAATCCTAACATTTCTCCTTTTCCTTCTTTCTCACTTAACCTTCTGGATCATCCAACCCAACCCCCTTTTCTCTCATATCAGGCTCCTTTTAACCCTGTGAGTGCAGGTACCTTAACTGCAAACCCCAGAGTGCTAACGAGGACACTGGCTGAACTGTGTGCATCTGCACTCAAATGACGGTCCCGCCATTCACCCCATCAATACCTCGGGCTACTGTGTGCAGATACACCCACCCAAAGCCTAAGTGCACAGTTTTAAGTAAAAAACATTCCCACTGCCATGGACCCTAAACTTGCTCTACGACATATGCCCTCCAAATTTGGTACTGAGTGGACAGAACTATCACACTCTTACCTGAAATTGGAAGGAACGGTCTTTGGATTATCATGAGTGTTGCAATATGTGCCAGAATCGTGGTCAAAAACACAGACAAAGGTCTATAATGACAAGGTAGCAATACTGAGATACCAAAACTAAAAGGGCAAGACAAAAATCAGAGTCAAAAAGCCAAAAAAGGACTTTAAAAACTTAGTGCTAGAGACTACTGGAGAGGAAACTGACTAAGGCTAAGTTCTACAAAGATTCTTTGCATGTGTCTGCCAAGGGAGTGATACGAAAGTATCAATACCAATATGCAAACAAGAATAAAATAAACCTTTTTTAATTCAAATTAAAATAAAAACTCAGGAGTGGTCTCCCCTAGACTTTCTGGTATACTCAGATATGGGGAGGAGTAAACTGCAAGACAATGATTATATTTTTATATCATGTACATTAAAGACCCATCAACAACAAATCTAATCAAATAAATAATATATTGAACAATTATTATAAAAGTAAAGGAGAATAAACTGGACTCTGCAGCTGCACGAATAAAACTGCCCAGGGTTTGTTTCCTGCCTTGTGCCCTGTGTTGGCTGGGATTGGCTCCAGCAGACCCCCACGACCCTGTAGTTCGGATATAACGGCTTAGATAATGGATGGATGGATATGACTTCCAGCTTTGCAGAAATAGCCCAAAAGTTAATAGAAATCTACATTTTGTACCTAATACTTGTATGCAAAAAAATTTGGTTGACCTAAGTGAAAGCGTACTCAAGTTATCGTGTTTACATACACAGACATACACACAGACATAATTCCAAAAATACTCAGGGAGGTCTAAAACGTCGAGATTCATTAAAATCTCGAAATGGAGTTTTTGGACGATTCCAATACTTTCCCTACACTTCTTATGAACGTTTGCTGTCTGTCGGACCAGGACAAATCACCGTCAATATCATCGTCTCTACATTGACTGCCACCTTCATGAAGCATTGGATTGGTTCAGAAATGTGACACTCTGTGAGCCGCGTAATTGTTCCCACCCAATTTTAAGCACAGTTCACTCATGGTTATCTCGAGATTGTTCATCTCTTTTACAGTTCATTACGAGACAAGTTTGTAAAAACAAGCATTAGTTGTAAGCTTTAGTGAAGTTCATGCAGACCAAAATTCTAAATGCTGCAATTAAGTTGATGGTTCAAAACTTAGAATGCGTGTAAATGCTGGTTGGTTGATTCATTTACAGAAATCAATTAAATATAAATTATATTTTTGAACACCTAACATAATCGAGAAAACACATGCCTTCTGCATAAAGTACTTTTTACCAGCCGTCTGCCACATCACATATCACAAATGCTATCAACTGCACTCTGGTGTGTCTGACTTCTAAAGCAACCATGAGGGGTGGATTCTATTGCATTATCAGAGCAGCATTTGAGTGAGAAACTGCTGCCTTCTACAAGTCTTTTATCACAGGAGAATATCAAATCCCGCACTCTTTACCAGAATTTCCAGATACTTATCGTATGGAACACCGACCACAGCTTTTATATATACATTAGAAAAAGTGAAGCACTTGGTGTCTTTCATAGTGTATTTGCAAAAAAGAGGCTAAACATTTCAGCCAGCAAACAGGTAGCTTGTCAAGATCTTTGCAAGAAAATTCTGACCGATGGGCACTAAATAAAACAAAACTCTCTAATCTTGATAACAACGTGTCACCAAAGTAAAAACTTGAGTCACTTACTACATAAAGCTTGTGTGGCCAGCAGGGAGTGTTTCCTCCACAAGATGGATCAGGGTTAAAGGTGGGAATTGCACCGTGGAACAGTCATTCGGCTTACAGTGCTGCCATGTGAGGTACAGTGAGGTCCACAGATGATTGTCGTCTTTTAAATTAATAATTGCTGCAATCGTGTCTTTGTATGGGTTAGGGGTGTCACACACGTGCGCATGGGAGGCAGCTAAAGGGCTTGAGTGACGGCAGTTCTGAGACATGCCAGGAGGTGGCAGAGTACACTGACTCTTTTTCTCTCTTGCCTGCAGACCATTCCCGGGAGATTCCACCTGGCTCTCGTGACATCATTTCCAGGACCAAGCCAATGGAAGGAGACCTTACTGGCTCCGGCCCCTCTGACGTCACGTCCAGGCTCGAACCAATGGAGAACGAACACGACCCTGATCCTTATGACCTCACTTCCTGTCTTCCCCTTTAAAACCCTGCCCTTTTTCCTAATTCCTCAGTCTTGTCTTGGACTCAATTGTATGCACATCAGTGCTGTTTATTTCATAAAAACGACTTTGCAGCCAGGATACCAGATTAATACGGGTGGCTGCCCCAAACCTTTATCTGAGTATGTCTCATTTGTGTGACATGGGTTAGGGTTAGGGCCCTGCACTTAGTGCCCAGGTGCAGGATCGTCTGCAACCCTAATTGGCGCCGGGAGCTACTGATTGCCCCAGCTGTGCCACATCCCCACTTTTATAAAGTGAAGTGTGAGTTCGAGAGAGAAAAAAAACGAGCAAGAAAAAAAAAGGCATATCGGAGGAAAACAGACTGGCCAGTGACCGAGAGAAGAAGAAGGAGGTTGAAAGGGAAATGGAAGACAGAATGGCAGAGATGACAAGAGTGCCCAAGATTATAGAGCGAGTCAAGTAGTGTCAGGAAGTAACGTGAGATTTTTCCATGGGTTTTTTTTTGTTATCCTTTGCTGTGGTTCAGCATTAGCCTCCATACACACACATTCCATTAGGAATTTTCTTATCTCCATACTCCATGAAAACATAACATTGAAAAATTTTCTCAGCCATCAATACAAATCACATCATGCAAGTAAGACATAAAATAATACCATTTTTGGGTGGGGTATCCCTATAATCATATTAATTTTGTACATATCAATTACGGTAGTTGCTTTCTTGCAAATCCCCACATTTAACAGTAATTTTCTGCACTTCTATAAATTCCCCCCCCCATTCATTCTCTCTTTCTTTACATCACGCATTACTGAGCATATCTGAAAGGCAGGTGCTCCTCTATTAAGCGAGAAATAAATTAACACCATCTGTTATATAGGAAACTCAAAGAAATCCAGCTAAATAAAGGTGTGCCATTTAGTAGGAGTGAGCCAGTAGGTGGTTTTAAAAGCAGATGGAGAGAAAAAAAAGAAATATCAGAAAGCAGTTTCACAGAATCTATGCTGAATACATTAAAATGGAAATTAAATCAGCTTCGTGGGGGGTGGGGTGGCAAATCCAATTTAATGTCTGAAACCAAACAGATAATTAAAAAGAATTACATTTGCCGCTCAGAAGTTGAGCAGATGAGACATGGTGATGTTAACGTGTTTGGTTTTTTGTTGTGCGTCTGTGCCTTTTATTTCTTAAGGCTTGAACTTTGCACCGATAAGCCATTGGTCACAGGATTTTATTATAAGTGAAAAAAGACTTTTAACACTTACGGATACACTTGGGCACCCCAAACCCAGGCTATAAGCCAATAAGACCAAAGCTTTATTAACGAAATGATAACACAGGAGAGGTTAAAGTCAAAGTAGAACAAAAGCCATGAACAGCCTAAGCTGAACCCAGCTTGATCCACTAGAGCAGATACACAGGGGCCTTGCACCCCTGTCTCTCCATCAGACTGCTTACAATTCATAACCTGATTTGAAATGTAGTGTACTCTCGACCATTGCGCATTGTATAGCCGCGGCCAAAAGTTTTGAGAATGACACATATATATAGTTTTTAATGAAAATTAACTTAATCCCAGGCGTTATTGACCGGTGGAAGGAATACTTCAAGGATCTTTTCAATCCCACCAGCATGTCTTCCTTAGAGGAAGCAGAGCTGGAGGACTCCGGGGTGCGGGGGCCTGTCCATAACAGGGGCAGAGGTCACCGAGGTAGTTAAAAAGCTCCAAGGTGACAGGGCCCCTGGAGTGGATGAGGTTCACCCTGGGTTCTTCAAGGCTCTGGATGTTGTGGGGCTGTCCTGGTTGACACGTCTCTGCAACATCGCATGGACATCAGGGGCAGTGCCTCTGGATTGGCAAACCGGGGTGGTGGTTCCCCTTTTTAAGAAGGGTGACCGGAGGATGTGCTCCAACTATAGGAGGATCACACTCCTCAGCCTCCCCGGTAAGGTCTATTCAGGGGTGCTGGAGAAGAGAGTTCGGTCAATGGACAAATCTCGGATTCAAAAGGAACAACGCGGATTCCGTCCCGGCCATGGAACACTGGACCAGCTCTACACCCTTGCCAGGATCCTGGAGGGGGCATGGGAGTTTGCCCAACCAGTCCACATGTGTTATTTGGATTTGGAGAAGGCATTTGACCATGTCCCTCGAAGCATCCCGTGGGGTGTGTTCCAAGAGTATGGGGTACAAGGCTCATTGTTAAGAGCCATCCAGTACCTGTATAGGAGGAGCAGGAGCTTGGTCCGCATTGCCGGTAATAAGTCGGACTCGTTTCCTATTGAGGTTGGACTCTGCCAGGGCTGCCCTTTGTCACCGATTCTGTTCATAAGTTATATGGACAGAATTTCTAGGCGCAGCCAAGGAGGGGAGGGGGTCTTGTTCGGTGACCTCAGAATCTCGTCTTTGCTATTTGCGGATGACGTGGTTCTGTTGGCTTCATCGGACAGTGACCTCCAGCTCTCACTGGAGCGGTTCGAAGCCGATTGCGAAGCAGTGGGGATTAGAGTCAGCATCTCTAAATCCGAGGCCATGGTTCTCAGCCGGAAAAGGGTGGAATGCTCTCTCTGGGTTGGGAGCACAGTACTGCCTCAAGTGGAGGAGTACAAGTATCTCGGGGTCTTGTTCACGAGTGAGGGAAGAATGGAGTGGGAGGTTGACAGACGGATCGGTGCGGCATCCGCAGTAATGCTGGCTCTGCACTGGTCCGTCATAGTGAAGAGAGAGCTGTGCCAAAAGGTGAGGCTGTCGATTTACCAGTCGATCTACGTTCCTACCTCCACCTATGGCCACGAACTTTGGGTAGTGACCGAAAGAGCAAAATCGCGGATACAAGCGACTGAAATGAGTTTTCTCTGCAGGGTGGCTGGACTTTCCCTTATAGGGTGAGAAGTTCAGTTATCCAGGAGAGACTCGGAGTAGAGTCGCTGCTCCTCCGCATTGAGAGCAGTCAGTTGAGGTGGTTTGGGCATCTAGTTAGGATGCCCCCTGGATGCCTCCCTGGGGGGGTGTTCCGGGCATGCCCCACTGGGAGAAGACCACGGGGCAGACCCAGGATATGCTGGAGGAATTATATCTCCCGGCTGGCCCTGGAAAGCCTCAGGGTCCTCCCAGAGGAGCTGGAGGAGGTGGCCAGGGAGAGGGATGTCTGGGCTTCCCTGCTTGGGCTGCTGCCCCTGCGACCCGACCTCGGATAAGCGGTGGATAATGGAAGGATGGAACTTAATCCCAAAAAACCCATGTCCACTGCATGTCAGCCCTGCCACAAAAGGACCTGCTGATGTCATCTCAGTGATCCTCTCATTAACACGGGTGAGAGTGTCGACAAGGACAAGGGTGGAGATCACTCTGTCAGGCTGTTTGAGTTAGAATAGAGAGGTTCAAGTGTTGTGAAGAAGACTTCAGGGTTCACAGGAAAATCCAGCAAGTGCCAGGACCGTGTCCTAAAGTTTATTCAGCTGCAGGCACCACCAGTGCAGAGCTTGCTCAGGAATGGCAGCAGGCAGGTGTGAGTGCATCTGCACACTCAGTGAGGCGAAGACTTTTGGAGGAAGGCCTGGTGGGTGTCAAGAAGGGCAGGAAAGAAGCCAAGAAAAACTTCAGGGACAGATTGATATTCTGCAAAAGGAACAGGGATTGGACTGCTGAGGACTGCTGGGGTCAAGACATTTTCTCTGATGAATCCCCTTTCCGATTGTTTGGGTCATCTAGAACAAGAAAAGGTGAGCGGTGCTACCATCAGTCATGTGTCATGCCAATAGTAAAGCATCGTGAGAGCATTCATGTGTGGGGTTGCTTCTCAGCCAAGGCAGTGGGCTCACTCACCATTTTACCTAAGAATACAGCCATGAATAAAGAAGGGGACCAAAACATCCTCTGACAGCAACTTCTCTCAACCATCCAAGAACAGTTTGGTGACCAACAATGAACAATCCAGCATGAAGGAGCACCAGGCCATAAGGAAAAAGTGATAACTAAAGTGGGATCCATGGCCAGGAAACTCCCCAGACCTTAATCCCATTGAGAACTTGCGGTCAATCCTCAAGAGGTGGATGGACAAACAAAAAGCCACAAATTCTTACAAACTCCAAGCATTGATTATGCAAGAATGGGCTACCATCAGACAGGATTGGGCCCAGAAGTTGATTGACATCATGCCAGGGTGAATTTCAGTGGCCTTGAAAAAGAAAGAAGGGTGAACACTGCAAATATTGACTCTTTGCATAAACTTAATGTAACTGTCAATAAAATCCTTTGAAACTTATGAAATGCTTGTAATTCTACCTCAGTATACAACCTTAGAAACATCTGACATGAAGATCTAAAAACACTGAAGCAGCAAACTCTGTGAAAACCAATACTTGTGTCAGTCTCAAAACTTTTGGCCACGATTGTACGTTCAAGCACTCCTACTCTGGCCTCTCTTCTTCCTGCCAGCCAGACTTTTGTTTGTCTTCTTTGTAATCAGAAGCAGCTTTTAAGACCAAGCAATGGCAAATATGCCACGACAAATCTTAAGACCATTTCTGTGGTCAGGAATAATATTGGGAGCAAAGCTTCAAGGATCGTCTCCATTCCCCTACAAGTGGCTGCAGGCGATCCCAAACTTCATGTCTCTCTCTACAAAGCAAGCCACCCTGTCTATGCTGTGGGGGGCAAGTGATTAACATGGAGTGCTGGGTCTTTTTGTTGATACCTACTTACAATCTCCAGGACTCCAATCACTAGACTGCAGAGATCACCAGCTCCAGTCCTGAATTGCTGCTTTTCAATTTATCCATTTTTTTTAACCCTTAACTACTTGTGCTAGTGTATTTTGTACAACAATCTCAGTTTATTTTTGTCCAACATCCTTTAACTTGAACCTACTGGCAGCATCCGCCATCTGTCCTCAGCTTTATTCACTACAAGTACAGTGTCGCAATGGTTTCCCTCCAGTGTGCCCCCAGCCAGTTTTATGAGTGGATGCACAGTTGCAAGTTCCATATGGTGCATTTGGCACACCATGCACATACTTACAGTACATATGCATGACAACGATGAGATGTTCTTCTTGCAATGACTTTGTCTGCAAAGAACATTCAACAACTGAAGTGAAATGTGAGACTTGTGCAAATCCTGCAGTGGATGAAAGTGTGACCGGTGATGAATGAGCACTGGAGAAGTGGATTAGGTCTATTTTCAGATAGTCCTAGACTAAGTTATACTATTCAGTAATGTATTATATTACGCTAAAAACATGTACAATTTAAAATTATTGCAATATTTTATATTACAACCTCACAACGTGCATATAAATAGCCATTTTAACACCGATGCATAAAGTACACCACGCCAGTATTTATGAGATGAGAAATAGTGTGAGTAGTTAAGGGTTAAATATTGACAATTTTTTAAGTTTCATTTTAATCAACTTTGAACGCGAGATACAAATTAAGTTGTTCCTCACTAAAGCTGTCAAAAAGATGACATACGAGAAAACACGTACCTCAGTCACAGTCACTAGAGAAGCTTTTGCTGTTGCGTCTTAAGTTAGTACTATAGTGCTGCCCTCTAGTGGATAGACATAGAATTTTTTTGTTTTTTGGGTGGCAACAGCCTGTGGAAAATAGTGTTATAAATAGGCAGTCCATAGTTATGTTATCACAAAAATGATATAAAGCTTCTGATGTTTTAAAGCAAGTATTGTAAGATGAATATTTTGATGATAATGACAGCGATCGAGACAGTAACAATGAACTGGATGATGTGGAACTTGTAGGCTCTGGTACTGATGCAGATAGCTGGCCTGAAGTTGTTTCTTTATCACAAGGTGTCCAACTTGTCACAACTGTCAGGACAGCACTACATGGACATTCTGCAATCCACTGAGACACCAAAAACCAAATGTGTTGTGTGCAACAAGCATGGACAGTGCAAAGAAACATGTTATATGTGCTTCTGGGCCTGTCTTAATTTAATTTCTTACTTTGTCTTTTATTTTTCTTTTCTTCCTTATGTAAAGTACTTTGAGCTACTTTTTTGTATGAAAATGTGCTATATAAATACAGTAATCCCTCGCTACTTCGCGGTTCACTTTTCGCGGATTCACGACTTCGCGGGTTTTTAAATACAAGTGATTGCCCGCCTATCGCGGAAGTTATGTTCCAGACCCATCAGCAACAGGAGAAAATCCGCGATATAGAAAGACCATATAAATAAACATTTTTATAGTTTAAGCCTTAAAATACCCATCCCACATGCTTTAAACACATGTAAACTTATAAAACACACTTTGTTAACACATATGATATGTGGATGTCGGGCTAAGGATATGAGTAACATCTCACTATTATAAAACATTTTAACTTCACGCAAGACAAGACAGTGAGACAGGAAAATTGGTGCTGTACAGGCTTTTAAATTATTGACACGCAGAGTGACAAGCAGCACAAAGTTTACTTCTCCTTAGCGTTCATTCAGCTCCCCACCCCCTTGACAATGCGAAGTGGCAGGAGCGTACTGCACTTCCAGGGAGGGTGGGGGGGGGGTTTAAGCGAAGGTGCGTTCAGCTCTCACACACTCACACACACACACACACACACACTCCTCGCGCAGAGCGACAAGCAAGCATTTTGGCAGAAGCAGCACAAAGTCCATTTCTGCTCAGCGTGAGTTCAGCTGCCCCCCTTCACAAAGCGAGTGCAGACACATTGACGTCTGATCGCTGCGTGCAGTGTGCAGTGTTGGTCTGAGGTGTTTAAGAATGTAGAAAGTGTTTAAGAGCATAGGAAGTGTTTATAAGAACAGGAAAGGTTAACAAGAGAGTGAGAAAGGTTTATAAGAGTGTGGGAAGGGTTTATAAAGCCTTAAAATATGTATAAATAATAAAATAAATATAGGTCGCTACTTCGCGAATTTTCACCTATCACGGGGGGCTCTGGAACGTAACCCCCGCGATAGGTGAGGGATTACTGTAAATGTTGTTGTTGTGGTTGTATTCTTCTAAAATCTTTTTCAGTTGTACGGGGTTCACTATTGGTGCCCCAACTCTTCATCTTTATTTCTGTCTTTCTTTCTTATATTAGTAATACCAGTAAAAATTATGATGACCTCTTTAGTAAGTCGCTTTGAATAAAAGTGTCTGGTAAGCAAATAAATGTAAAAGTACATGTGTAACACTTAAGTTTAGGTACTGCAAAAATGCATCTATTACTCATTTCCTCTTAAGTAACAAGACCTTAACAAAGGCTTCTTCTGGTGTTAATAACATTTATAATCCATCAGTAAAGTGGTTATTCAATTACACAATACGACGTACTAAAATACGTTCACTTTGGAATGGTCAGAGGTGGCTTAAGTGAGACATACGATTTCTCTTGATATTGCATACTTAATTACACAACCTGCCAATCCATATTCATGTTACCAAGTACTTTTACAAGCCTATCAAAGGGCCTTATTATACCACAACGCACAGAGCTCACTAACCCTAACCCTAAGCCTAACCCTAATTTAACAATGTTTTATAAGCATAATGAAGACCAGAAGAAGCCTTTACTAAGGTTTTGTTACATAAGAGTAAATGAGTAATAGATATATTTTTGCAGTACCTAAACTAAAGTTTTACCAGTAAATGTAATTCCTGAGCAAAAAACTACAGGCAATATAGAGATGAAGGTAAACTGATCCTCTATTTAATATATTCTAAGTGTTGTATTGGACACCCCGAGTATGGAAGGACCTGGGAAGAGAGCGTTTGCAAGACAGTTTCTCCCCTGGACTGACAGAGGGCAGCCCCTTTGGCTTACAGCGGGGCCATGGGTTATGAGCATGGGAACTCAACCCTGCTGGGGCCCGTGACCACCGCCAAGGGGTGCCTGGACTTTTACAGGGCCCTATGTGTCAGCACTTCCGCCACAGCAGTTTTAAGATGATCTTCTTTTTCAATCTTAGTTATAGTAGAGGAAGACTCTTACATCACTCTCAGATGAAAAAGAAGACAATCTCACAAGTTATTGTCTGGTTTATA